>NC_053491.1:1996594-2016594 GCF_905171775.1 Rana temporaria | reverse complement strand
CCGGGATCGGTCCCCGGAGCTGAAGAACGAGGAGAGCTGTGTGTAAACACACCTTCTCCGTTCTTCACTGTGGCGCCGTCATCGATCGTGTGTTCCCTGATATCAATGACGTCACACGTCCAGCCCCGCTCCCCCTACAGTTAGAAACACAAATGAGGTCACACTTAACCCCTTCAGCGCCCCCTAGTGGTTAACTCCCAAACTGCAATTGTCATTTTCACAGTAAACAATGCATTTTATAGCAAATTGTCCTAAAATTGTCCGATGTGTCCGCCATAATGTCGCAGTCACGAAAAAAATTGCTGATCGCCGCCATTAGTAGTAAAAAATAAATTATTAATAAAAATGCAATAAAACTATCCAGTATTTTGTAGACGCTATAAATTTTGCGCAAACCAATCGATAAACGCTTATTGCGATTTTTTTTTTTTACCAAAAATATGTAGAAGAATACGTATCGGCCTAAACTGAGGACATTTTTTATTTTATTTTTTATATATATATATATTTTGGGGGATATTTATTATAGCAAAAAGTAAAAAATATTGCATTTTTTTCAAAATTGTCGCTCTATTTTTGTTTATAGCGCAAAAAATAAAAATCGCAGAGGTGATCAAATACCACCAAAAGAAAGCTCTATTTGTGGGAAAAAAAGGACGCCAATTTTGTTTGGGAGCCACGTCGCACGACCGCGCAATTGTCAGTTAAAGCGACGCAGTGCCGAATCGCAAAAAGTGGCCTGGTCCTTTAGCTGCATTTTGATCCGGGTCTTAAGTGGTTAACTGACAATTGCGCGGTCGTGCGACGTGGCTCCCAAACAAAACTGACGTCCTTTTTCCCCACAAATAGAGATTTCTTTTGGTGGTATTTGATCACCTCTGCGATTTTTTTTTTTTTGCGCTATAAACAAAAATAGAGCGACAATTTAGAAAAACAATGGCCCAGATTCAAGTAGAATTGCGCAATATTTGCGTGGGCAAAGAGCAAATTTTTTTCTCTGCGCCCACGCAAATATTGCGCTTTGCCCGCGATTCACGGAGCAGTTGCTCCGTAAATTGCGCGGGCAATATGCTAAGCAGCCGGGCGCAAGGCTGCCTAATGTAAATGATCCCGCCGGGGGCGGAAATCATTTAAATTAGGCGCGCTCCCGCGCCGAGCGAACAGCGCATGCTCCGTCGGGAAACTTTCCCGACGTGCATTGCGGCAAATGACGTCGCAAGGACGTCATTTGCTTGTAAGTGAACGTGAATGGCGTCCAGCGCCATTCACGATTCACTTACGTAAACGACGTGAAATTTAAATTTCACGAGCGGGAAGGGCGGCTATACTTTAGCATTGGTTGCGCCTGCTATTAGCAGGAGCAACCTTGCGCTAAAGTCGCCGTACGGAAACTCCGTACCTTGCGTGCGCAGGGCCCGCGCAACTTTTGTGAATCGGTGGTAGTATGCAATTTGCATACTATACGCCGATCACAATGGCCGCGCCCCCTAGCGGCCAACGCAAGAATGCAGCCTGGGATGTGAAGGCATAAGGAGGCTTATGTCTGTCATATCCTAGGCTGCAGTCCGCGTAGCGATGTTCCTGAATCAGGGGCATTCGCTACGCCGGAGCAAAACAGCTATTGCGCCGCGCAACCTATGGTTGCGCGGGCGCAAGTGCTTCTTGAATCTACCCCAATGCATTTTATAGCAAATTGTCCCAAAATTGTCCGAAGTGTCCGCCATAATGTCGCAGTCACGAAAAAAATCGCTGATCGCCGCCATTTGTAGTAAAAAATAAATTATTAATAAAAATGCAATAAAACTATCCAGTATTTTGTAGACGCTATAAATTTTGCGCAAACCAATCGATAAACGCTTATTGCGATTTTTTTTTTACCAAAAATAGGTAGAAGAATATGTATCGGCCTAAACTGAGGACATTTTTTATTTTTTATTTTTTATATATTTTTGGGGGATATTTATTATAGCAAAAAGTAAAAAATATTTCATTTTTTTTTCAAAATTGTCGCTCTATTTTTGTTTATAGCGCAAAAAATAAAAACCGCAGAGGTGATCAAATACCACCGAAAGAAATCTCTATTTGTGGGGGAAAAAGGACGTAAATTTTGTTTGGGAGCCGCGTCGCACGACCGCGCAATTGTCAGTTAAAGCGACGCAGTGCCGAATCGCAAAAAGTGGCCTGGTTCTTTTAGCTGCATTTTGATCCGGGTCTTAAGTGGTTAACTGACAATTGCGCGGTCGTGCGACGTGGCTCCCAAACAAAATTGGCGTCCTTTTTTCCCCACAAATAGAGATTTATTTCGGTGGTATTTGATCGCCTCTGCGATTTTTTTTTTTTTGCGCTATAAACAAAAATAGAGCGACAATTTAGAAAAACAATGCCCCAGATTCAAGAAGCACTTGCGCCCGCGCAACCTACGGTTGCGCGGCGCAAGGGCTTACTTGCTCCGGTGTAACGAGTGCTCCTGATTCAGGAACATCGCTACGCGGACTGCAGCCTAGGATGTGACAGACATAAGCCTCCTTATGCCTTCATATCCCAGGCTGCATTCTTGCGTTGGCCGCTAGGGGGCGCGGCCATTGTGATCGGCGTATAGTATGCAAATTGCATACTACCACCGATTCACAAAAGTTGCGCGGGCCCTGCGCACGCAAGGTACGGAGTTTCCGTACGGCGACTTTAGCATAAGGCTACTCCTGCTAATAGCAGGGGCAGCCAATGCTAAAGTATAGCTGCGCCTCCTGCTCGCGACGTTCAAATTTCACGTCGTTTACGTAAGTGAACCGTGAATGGCGCTGGACGCCATTCACGTTCACTTAGAAGCAAATGACGTCCTTGCGACGTCATTTGCCGCAATGCACGTCGGGAAAGTTTCCCGACGGAGCATGCGCTGTTAGCTCGGCGCGGGAGCGCGCCTAATTTAAATGATTCCCGCCCCCGGCGGGATCATTTACATTAGGCGCCCTTACGCAGGGCTAATTAGCATAGCGCCTGCGCAATTTACGGAGCTACTGCTCCGTGAATCGCTGGGCAAATGGAAATATTTGCGTGGGCGCAGAGAAAAATCTTTGCTCTTTGCCCACGCAAATATTGCGCGATTCTACCTGAATCTGGGCCAATATTTTTTACCTTCTGCCGTAATAAATATAAATATTCCCCTAAATATGTAAAAAATCCAATTTCTTCGTCAATTTATTCCAATATTTATTCTGCTAAATATTTTTGGTAAAAATCTCAATAAGCCGCACAAAGCCAAGAGCCGCCTCTGGACCAGACCCGCCTCCTTCCTTCATTTCACACGATCGTCCTACAAATCTCCGTTTTATGGAAGTGCCGCCGATCCGCGTCACCTCCATTTCTCACGCCGCGAGCCGGGGGAAACTATTTTTAGCGCTGACCCTGTTTAAAGTGCGATCCGAGTTAGCAAAGCGCGACCGAAGTGTGTCACTCGTCTAAACACACAAGCGCCATCTGTTTAATCTCCCATCAGAGATCGCGCACAACACATTCCATCAATAGGTGATAATCTCGCCACTTACTTAACGGCGAATATTGCGCGGCCATAACCGTAAAAAGCAGCAGAAAGCCCTCCTGAGCTCGGCGGGCCGCTCTTCTCCCATTTAGCCAGGTACAAATCAACGCGGCTCGCCGAGGACACAATCAGCTTTTATTAACAATTGACTAATTCTTGGAGGTGCGCTGAGCGGAGGGGCGCCGGCCTCGGAAACGGCCCCATCCCCCGTAATGAGGTGATATTCCCGGCTAGTAAACAGATGCGTTTGGCGGGAAGTGCCGGTCGGTGCGGCAAAACGGCCTTTTCTACTAATAGAGGAGAGCCGGCTACATCTGCGGGGCGGAGAAAGGAAGAAGACATTAGGAAAGGCCGGCGCTGCTCTCCGTAGCGGAAAAAATAAAAAGAAGAAGACAGTGGGCTACATTCAGGTAGAATTGCGCTTTTTTTACGGAGGCGCAGGGCAACGTTTTTGCCCTGCGCCCCGGAAAATTGACTGCGCTGCCCTTGATTCACGGAGCAGTAGCTCCGTAAATTGCGTGGGCGCGCCGGCAAAATGCCCGGCGTAAGCGCGCGCAATTTAAAGGATCCCTGTAGGGGGCGGGAATCATTTAAATTAGGCGCGTTCCCGCGCCGATCGTAGAGCGCATGCTCCATCGGGTAACTTTCCCGACGTACATTGCGGCAAATGACGTTGCAAGGACGTCATTTGCTTCAAAGTGAACGTGAATGGCGTCCAGCGCCATTCACGAATCACTTACGCAAACTACGTAAATTTGAAATTTCAACGACGGGTATACGTAACATGTACGCAAACGACGTAAACTGCGTACGCAGGGCTCGCGCAACGTTGTGAATCGGTGTTAGTATGCAATTTGCATACTATACGCTGAGCACAACGGGAACGCCACCTAGCGGCCATCGCAAGAATGCAGCCTAAGATATGCGGGCATAAGAGCCTTATGTCGCGCATATTTTAGGCTGCAGTCGGCGTAACGAGGTTCCTGAATCAGGAGCACTCGTTACGCCGGGGCAAGTAAGCAATTGCGCTGTGTAACTTATGGTTACACAGGCGCAATTGCTTCTTGAATCCAGGCCATTAGGAAAGGCCGGCGCTGCTCTCCATAGCGAAAAAAAAAATAAACGGCGGGTTCAAGGCGGTGTGTCGGGAATCTCTTATCTGCCCGTCTTCATACACTTTGGCCCAGATTCTCGTATCTGAGCGTGAAACTGCGGCGGCGTAACGTATCTCATTTACGTTACGCCGCCGCAAGTTTTACATGCAAGTGCTTTATTCTCAAAGAACTTGCCTGTAAAGTTGCGGCGGCGTAGCGTAAATTCCCCGGGACGCAAGCCCGCCTAATTCAAATGAGCCGGGTAAGGGGCGTGGATCATTTAAATTAAGCGCATTCCCGCACCGAATGTACTGCACATGCGCCGTCCCTAAAATTTCCCGATGTGCATTGCGCTAAATGACGTCGCAAGGACGTCATTGGTTTCGACGTGAACGTAAATGGCGTCCAGCCCCATTCACGGACGACTTACGCAAACGACGTAAATTTTTAAATTTCGACGCGGGAACGACAGCCATACTTAACATTGGTTGCCCCTCATATAGCAGGGGCAACTTTCCGCGTCGCAAATCTAACGTAAACGTCGTAACTTCACTGCGTCAACCGCGCGTACGTTTGGGAATTCGCGTATTTTGCTAATTTGCATACACGACGGGGAAAACGGCGGAGGCGACACCTAGCGGCGGAAAAAAAAAATTGCATTTAAGATCCGACAGCGTAAGACCCTTACGCCTGTCAGATCTAATGGTTATCTATGCGTTACTGATTCTAAGAATCAGGCGCATAGATACGATGGCCCAGATTAGGACTTACGACGGTGCACATTGCGTTGCGCCGTCGTAAGCCCTTTCAGAATCTGTGCCATAAAGGTGCGCAGGCTTTTCGGCATGGAGGCCTAAATAGACATGGGCGCCGCCAACACATTTGTTTAGTTCCGTATCAGCCGTTATTTCATAATTTGTGTCGGAAATTCAATTTGGATTCGTACGAAATACAAATTTTTGTTAGATTCGTAAAATTTTCGTAAAAATTACGAACATTCGTTCAGATGAATTTAAAAAGCAAACCCAGTAAGTTTTGATTTTTAACCACTTAAGAACCGCCTAACGCCGATATACGTCGGCAGAATGGCACGGCTGGGCACATCAACGTACCTGTACGTGTCTTTATAAGCCCAGCCGTGGGGTCGCGAGGTCGCGCTCGCGACCCAATTTAAAACTCTGTGACCGGACGCGCGAACGCGATCGCCGCCGGTGTCCCGCGATCGGTCACCGGAGCTGAAGAACGGGGAGAGGTGTGTGTAAACCTTCCCCGTTCTTCACAGTGGCAGTGTCATCGATCGTGTGTTCCCTGATATATGGAAAGACGATCAATGACATCACACGTCCAGCTCTGCCCCCCTACCGTTAGAAACACAGATGAGGTCACACTTAACCCATACAGCGCCCCCTAGTGGTTAACTCCTAAACAGCAATTGTCATTTTCACAGTAATCAGTGCATTTTTATAGCATTTTTTGCTGTGAAAATGACAATGGTCCCAAAAATGTGTCAAAATTGTCCGAAGTGTCCGCCATAATGTTGCAGTCACGAAAAAAAATCGCTGATCGCCGCCATTAGTAGTAAAAAAAGAAATATTAATAAAAATGCAATAAAAATATCCCCTATTTTGTAAACGCTAAAAAATGGCGCAAACCAATCGATAAACACTTATTGCGATTTTTTTTACCAAAAATATGTAGAAGAATACGTATCGGACTAAACTGAGGAAAAAAACGTTTTTTTTATATATTTTTGGGGGATATTTATTATAGCAAAAAGTAAAAAATATAATTTTTTTTTCAAAATTGTCGCTCTATTTTTGTTTATAGCGCAAAAAATAAAAACCGCAGAGGTGATCAAATACCACCAAAAGAAATCTCTATTTGTGGGGAAAAAAGGACGCCAATTTTGTTTGGGAGCCACGTCGCACGACCGCGTCAGTTAAAGCGACGCAGTGCCGAATCGCAAAAAGGGGCAAGGTCCTTAACCTGCATGAACAAAGATTGTCTCCGGACAGCCGCACACTGAACAAATTGTAAACTTTATTGAAAAAAGGACAGCACTACAAGTCACAGCAACGTAAAATAAAATAAAACCCAACTGCTGACGCGATTCGCACTAACACTAGTGCTTAGTCATAGCTAACCTGCATAATGGTCCCGGGGCTGAAGTGGTTAAATTCATCATAACGAATGTTCGTAATTGTTTACGAAAAGTTAACGAAAATTCAGGGGCTTCCGCCGTCCCTGCGCTGTGCTGACTTCCTGGGTTTGCTTTTTAAATTCAGAACGAATGTTTGTAATTATTATGATAATAAAACGAACATTTTCATTTTGTCTGAGAAATTTGGGTCCTTCGGGAAAACTTTGTAAAATTTGGAAGCGTAGCAATTCATACGAACTTTCGATTTGTACGAAAAGAATTGCACATGTCTACTAACTAATCATGCACGGCATGACGAAAATGATGGCGTGCCCCATGGATACACGTTGTGCCCTATTTACACCCTGCATGGGATCATTGCTCTCTTGATCCTGAACTTGCTTGACTCCGCTTTCGTCTGACTGGCCTTTGGCCTTTGGATGGTTCCTGCATATTCATTTCATTTGCATCACCACCCCTTTTCCTCACAGCCTTCACACAACCCCCCCACCCTCCCCACTTCTTCCAACCCAGCATGGGCCATTTATATTAACCCAACCTCTTCCGCATTTCTACTTTATACCACCTATATACAGGGCCGATCCTAGTCAGGGTGCACAGGGTGCATTGCACCCAGGCGCCCGCAGAGTCTAAGACCCAGCTTTGTGTTCACCAGAGCCTCTAGTGGTGAGGATGGCCTTCGCCGCAGCTGGATCCAGGTCACGACCCCTGGGATCCCCTAGGTCACGCTCCGCAGGGGGAGAGGGGAAGCAGCAAGCAGGACACGCGATAGTGATGGGTAAGCCTAGGTCGGGGCAACAGGCAGACTAGGGTAACCGAGGGACAGGCAAAAGCTCAGGGTCACAGGCAAACAGGAGAAGTCAGGGACGAGCCAAAAACGATACACAGGAAGGTTTTCGTAGCACACTGCAGACAGGAACTTAAGCTAACAACAATGAACAGCACTGCAGACCTGTAGTGCAACAGTTAATATAGACTTCCTGGGATGGCCTGGGGTGGGGCCATACAGGAAGGAGAGGAGATAAGAAGGTAACCAGAGCAGAGTCAGGCCTCTAATGTACAGATGGAGACAGGTAAGCTGCCAGACTTTATTGCATATCCATGACAGTCTGTAGCAATTCCGACGCGCAAAATTCCGACGCATGCTCGGAAACATTGAACTTCATTTTCTCAGCTTGTCGTAGTGTTGTACGTAAACGCGTTCTTGGCGGTCGAAATGTTCGGAGAACTTTTATGTGACCGTGTGTAGGCAAGCCAAGCTTGAGCAGAATTCCGACGGAAAATCCAATCGCGTGTACGGGGCATAAGACTGCACTATGCAAGTGTATAGTTGTCTGATTAATGTGTCAGCCAATTACATCACAGATTTTCTCCTGACGAAGCGGCATTGGTTCCGCAAAGCTAGTCGAGATGCTCTTTGCGACCCGCAATCCCACTGTGACTTTCCCTTTCTGGGGACTGCTGTTTTGGTGATCGGTCTGGATCGCCGCTATATTTTTAATCTGTAAATGATTTTGTTCAGTTTTTTTATTGATTATGTATTGATAAAATTATTTCTGTTTTTCTATATATGTCTTTCTACTCGATTTCACCTCTTTAACTTGTACTGAGATAGTCCAGCAGCCCCCATTTTTTTGGAATTTTGGTCTAGGGACCAAACAAGTCCGACCTCTATATCTCAAATGAAGGTACTTTAGCTTCATATGCACCACGCATGTTTCTCAGAGGCTATAGCGTAATTTCCTGCCTACCCATGTTACCAACCTCGGGCTGGACTCTTGACCAAGATTCTGCCTATTGATTCCATACCTGCGTGTTGCTCTTCTCTGATCTTGCCGGTGATTTGATTCTTTCCTGCCTGGCTGTTACCTGGTCTTGCCCTCTATTGGTCTGGAGAAGCCAGGGTGCCATGACTGCCCTCATCACTGTGCTCCCAAGTGTAAATCCATTGTCAAGACCTGGACTTGAACCTGCGACCTCGTCTGGCGTTGATTCTTCTTGCTGAGCTATCTTGAATGCTGGACAGCTCCCTGCCTGATCCATTGGACAACCATGCCTTGTGTCTTGATTGTTGTTGAACCTTGAACTCTTTACTCCTCCCATGAACTTCCTAGATAAGCCTTGCCTCTGCACTTCCTGTTGCCAGATTATTGTGGTCTGATCCTGCTTACGGCTTGAGCTACTTCTATTGCTGTTTGGAAACTACTTTTGGCTTGTGACCCCCGACTACGAAACTCTCCTCCTGCATCGACCTTGGCTTGTGACCCCGACTACTAAACTCTCCTCCTGCATCGACCTTGGCTTGTGACCCCCGACTACGAAACTCTCCTCCTGCACCGACCTTGGCTTGTGACCCCGACTACGAAACTCTTCTCCTGCACCGACCTCGGCTTGTGACCCCGACTACGAAACTCTTCTCCTGCATCGACCTTGGCTTGTGAGCCCCAACTACGAAACTCTTCTCCTGCATCGACCTCGGCTTGTGACCCCCGACTATGAAACTCTTCTCCTGCATCGACCTCGGCTTGTAACCCCCGACTACGAAACTCTTCTCCTGCACCAACCTTGGCTTGTGACCCCGACTACGAAACTCTCCTCTTGCATCGACCTTGGTTGTTGACCCCAACTAGGAAACTCTTCTCCTGCATCGACCTTGGCTTGTGACCCCTGACTACGAAACTCTCCTCCTGCATCGACCTTGGTTGTTGACCCCAACTAGGAAACTCTCCTCCTGCATCGACCTTGGCTTATGACCCCCAACTACGAAACTCTCCTCCTGCACCGACCTTGGCTTGTGACCCCCGACAACTAAACTCTCCTCCTGCATCGACCTTGGCTTGTGACCCCATGTACGAAACTCTCCTCCTGCATCGACCTTGGCTTGTGACCCCCGACTACGAAACTCTCCTCCTGCATCGACCTTGGTTGTTGACCCCCGACTACGAAACTCTCCTCCTGCATTGACCTTGGCTTGTGACCCCCAAATATGAAACTCTCCTCCTGCATTGACCTTGGCTTGTGACCCCGACTACGAACCTCTCCTCCTGCATCGACCTTGGTTGTTGACCCCTGACTACGAAACTCGCCTCCTGCATCGACCTTGGCTTGTTGACCCCTGACTACGAAACTCTCCTCCTGCATCGACCTTGGCTTGTGACCCCCGACTACGAAACTCTCCTCCTGCATCGACCTTGGTTGTTGACCCCCGACTATGAAACTCTCCTCCTGCATCGACCTTGGCTTGTGACACCGACTACGAAACTCTCCTCCTGCATTGACCTTGGCTTGTGACCTCAATTACAAAACTCTCTCTTGCACCGACCTTGGCTTGTGTCCCCAACACTGATCATTGGTCTAGCTATTCAGACTTTCCAATCTCTTGCAGACCTGAGAACTGAGCTTGTCTGACATTGTCGGCCATTGGTCTGCACTCATTTCAGGTATTCTCCTAACATCCATAGTTCTAGCTTCCTGGCACTCGTGCCCTTCCTTCACCCTGGCAAGTCCTTGTCCCAGTTTAAATCCATAGTTCTAGCTTCCTGACACTTGTGCCCTTCCATCACTCTGGTAGCCCCTGTCCCAGCTTCCAGGGGTACTCGGATTGGAAATTGTGCAAGAGCCCACCCTCATCATCTCCAGCTCCTCATACAGGTACATGACACAGTGGTTCCTATTTGACATTGATTGGGCCAGCACCCGGGGGAGCAGATTGAGAGGACACAGACTCAGAAAACTTCAACCTCCTAGTTAGGTTGCTCGGTGAACGTAATTTTTGGCTTCTACTGTAATCAGAGAAGCAGTTTATATTTGGTTTGGTGTTCTCAGGGCCGCACTGGCTGGGAATTTGATGGATTCCCCTTTCTCTAGAAGAAGTTTCTAGAGCTTAGGGATGGAGAATTTAAATGACCAGCTGGAATATTGAGCAAGGCCCAGCCAATGCAAAAAAGGGAGAAAGGCTGGTGCCATGGAAGTTGCCTAAAACATTGTTTTATTATAGCATGTGAACAACAGTCTAAAAAGCCAACGTACTTCGGCCATCAGGCCTTAATCGTGACTGCCATGATGGCAGCCATGATTAAGGCCTGATGGCCGAAACACGTTGGATTTTAAATTTTAGATTTGCACAGACTTCCCAGGTTGAGTGCTGTGTTCTTGTGGCTCACAGGAGATAGTAGCTCAGATGGACCTGTCCCAAGGCCTAGCCAATCCCTGGGGAGATGTGCCCTGTTGGTGGCTGGGAAAGCTGTTAGTCTGGAGCCCAAAGGAGATTGTCTCTTCTCCCCCTTAGGGGATGGATCATTGAGCTGAAGAGGACAATGAGAATTACTCTACAGGGGGCACTTATGGGCTAATCTTATACAAAGCCTCCTTTCTGTGCTGCACCCTAAAGCTACTTCATGGTACCCAGCCATTAACCTGACTAGCTATACCTGTTCTGCACCCTACCTCATGGTCCCCAGTTGTGAGAGAATAGGCTATTCATTATTCACTTTCACTAAGGGAGAAGATTGTCCCCATTCTGCTATCTCACTTCACCCCAACCCCCTTCCAAGTTTTACCAGACAATAAACTTCAGAAAGGACAAACCACTAGACTGACTTGTGTGCCTGGCTGCCTCTGCACTGTGTGGGAAAGAACCTATGTAATCTAAATGGCCCCTTTGGGGGTAGCGCTACAAATGTCAGATGTGACCTTGATGTCTAATGTATCTCCTCTACTTCTATACTTCTTGGTAATCTAGACTTAAAGTAAATCTGCGTCCAAAAAATGGAAGCAACATCCGATACCGTGACATTAATGCTTGCACACAACACCTTGAGGACGGCATTGCACATGCAAAATGTTCTCCTCTGTGAACTCCACGTAGCACCATTACAGCACCCTGGGCACCGCCATTTTGGATTCCTCTAGAGAGCTCTGCCTGTTTCATCATAGAAACCCTGGAGGAACATAACTGGAGGTGATCAGCACATTCCTGTGACAGCCCTCGGGTCCATTGCACACACTGTCAGGGAGAGCCCATTAGATTGAGATTAAGCTACAGGTAACCAACCATACATGGGGGCTGCATGAGACAAAATCAATGGATTCCCACATCCAACAGCATAGATGAAGGGAGCTTCACTGCGGCTATTGGATTCAGACGATCACGACAGCCGAATTCCAGGTACAACAATTGTCACATAGCCCAGCTTGGACCAATGTCTGTATGCATAGAGCAGCGGTCATCAACCCTGTCCTCAGGACCCACTAACAGGCCAGGTTTTATGTATTACCTTGGGGAAATGCAGACTAGCATACTGCAATCACTGAGTAGCAAATGATATCACCTGTCATGTATTTCAGTTATCCTGCAACCCTGGCCTGTTAGTGGGTCCTGAGGACAGGGTGGATGACCACTGGTATAAACCATACCTACTGGATCATTCTAGAACAGCCATTCTCGACCAGGGTTCTTCTGGAACTTCAAGGTTCCTCTAGAGGCAGTTAAGGGTTCCTTGAGCTATGGCTGATGGACCTCATATATTATGATGGCCTCATAGCCAAGGCTACCTGGAAGACACCAAACAGGGCGGGGACTTACTAGCCTTTTGCAAGCTCCCTTACAAACAGGTGGGTGGTTGTCCAATCTGGGAAGAAGCAGTGTGGCGACTTGTACTCTTGGTGCCATTACTAGCCATTCGCAAGCCTCCTTACATACATAGTTACATTTGTCACATAGCCCAGCTTGGGTCAATGTTTGTATGCATATACCATACCTGCGGGATCATTCTAGAACAGCCGTTCTTGACTAGGGTTCTTCTGGAACCTCAAGGTTCCTCTAGAGGCAGTTATGGGTTCCTTGAGCTATGGCTGATTGACCTCTCATTTGATGGTGGCCTCATAGCCAAGGCTACCTGGAAGACACCAAGCAGGGCAGGGACTTGTGCTCTTGGCATCAATACTAGCCTTTCGCAAGCTCCCTTCCAAACAGGGGGGTAGTTGTCCAATCTGAGAAGAATCAGGGTGGGGGTTTGTGGTCTTGGTGCCGTTACTAGTCTTTCAAAGTTCCCTCCCAAACAGGAGGGTAGTTGTCCACTCTGAGAAGAAGCGGATGTGGACTTGTACTCTTGGCGCCATTACTAGCCATTCGCAAGCTCCCTTACAAACAGGAGGGTGGTTGTCCAATCTGAGAAGAAGTGGGGCGGGGACTTGTGCTCTTGGTGCCATTACTAGCCATTCGCAAGCTCCCTTACAAACATAGTTACATTTGTCACATAGCCCAGCTTGGGCCAATGTTTTTATGCATATACCATACCTGCGGGATCATTCTAGAACAGCCGTTCTCAACCAGGGTTCTTCTGGAACCTCAAGGTTCCTCTAGAGCAGTGGTCTCCAAACTGTGGCCCGAGGGCCAGATGCGGCCCTTTGCTTGCCTTTATCCGGCCCTTGGAGCACTATCCCTCCCACTGATACGAGACACTATTCTGCCGTCTGACACCGACAATGGAGCACCATTTCTCACGCTGACACCACTAATGGGGCACTATTCCTCCCTATGATACCAGCAATGGGGCACTATTCCTCCCCCTAATACCAGATGTTTACTCCCACTGATGCCAGGAAAATTTTCACTCCTGCTGGCCAAAGTCCGGCCCTCCGAGTCTGAAGGACAATAAACGGGCCCTTTGTTTAGAATCTTTGGAGACCCCTGCTCTAGAGGCAGTTATGGGTTCCTTGAGCTATGGCTGATGGACCTCTCATTTGATGGTGGCCTCATAGCCAAGGCTACCTGGAAGACACCAAGCAGGGCAGGGACTTGTGGTGTTGGTGCCATTACTAGGATTTCGCAAGCCCCCTTACAGACAGGAGGGTGGTTGTCCAATCTGAGAAGAAGCAGAGTAGGGGTCTTGTGCTCTTGGTGCCATTACTAGCCATTCACAGGCCTCCTTACATACATAGCTATTTTTTACCAACCACTAATGTCACCTCAGGTCAGCCAATGGAGTGTATGACCCAAACTCCTAATTCTCGCATTATCGATGACTAAGCCGGTAACACACATCCCTATTTTGTAAAGTTCACGTTCTCCGCTCTCCAATGCACATTGCAGTCCTATAATTCTCTATAATAAGATATGTGATAATAATACACGCCGCCCAGTCACAGATCAGTTTTCTTTGGCGCTGTTTTTTTTCCCGTCGCACTAATGAAAACCGTAATGATTTGCCCAGGGATAGCGCACATCATCGCACCGCCTTATCAAATCAGGGATATTGGCTGGTTTTTACATCTGCCTGTAATAATTCTCCTTCCATTATAATATACCGGCTTTTATATCTCTGGGTATTGGGGGGGAAATGGTCTGTAATTTAATAAAGCAATAATGACAGTTAAAGCCGAAGATAAAAAGTGGTGTTAATGACATTATGTTCTCCCTTCAAGGATGGCAGAATTGCGCTGTGATGATCGTATAGAATATTATTTCTGAATGTAATACTGAGAGGACCCGTCATCCAGAATGAGCGTTTTATAATTCAGTAATTCTAAAAATGACTCCCCCCCTCCCCCCCACCCCAACATGGGAACAATGTTCACTATGGAAATGTTTGATGCTGTATGTACATGTGTGACAAATGCTTCCTCCGACCAGGACAATCGCTAACCAAGACTCTTTCCCCCCCCCCCCCCCCACCCCGTCACCAGGCGCAACACAACAAACTGATTTATTATCACACATGGACACAACAGATAAATAACTCAGAGACACTTCCCCCCACCCTTGGAAAATGGGGCGGGTTAAACTGTCCAATGACAATGGACACACAGGTCAGGTGTATTCAAACTTCTCATCAGTAAGCAGTCTTATCAGCAGCGAGAGGCTGCTGGAGGAATCCCCCCTCCCTCTTTCCTCACAGCAAACACACTTGCACATCCCATAATAGTTGAGGCTTCAGATACCACAATAGAACAATAGAATACAGTCACACCCCAAACCATCCCAGCAAAGAGTCCGCAACAGCATGAGACAACACACAATAGGCCAGATCCACGTACCTGCGTGCATTTTTCCGTCCGGCGTAGCGTATCTCAGATACACTACGCCACCGTAACTTTCAGCGTATTTTCCGTATCCTGAAAGAATTTGCGCCGTAAGTTACGGCGGCGTAGTGTAACTGTGTCGGCGTAAGGGCGCGCAATTCAAATGGCTAAGTTGTGGGCGTGTTTTATGTTAATACGTCTTGACCCGCCGTAAAAAAAAAAAATTCTGAACAGCGCATGCGCCGTCCGTGGGGGTATCCCAGTGCGCATGCTCCAAATTAACCCGCAACAAGCCAATGCTTTCAAAGTGAACGTCATTCTACGCAAAGCCCTATTCGCGAACGTTTTACGCAAACGACGTACACAACGGAAAATTCGACGCTGGCCCGACGTCCATACTTAACATTGGCTTCGCCTCATATAGCAGGGGTAACGTTACGCCGAAAAAAGCCTTAGGGAAAGGACGTAAAAAAATGCGCCGGCCGGACGTACGTTTGTGGATCGCCGTATCTAGCTAATTTGCATACTCAACGCGGAAATTGACGGAAGCGCCACCTAGCGGCCAGCGTAAATATGCACCTAAGATCCGACAGCGTACTAAGATCTTAGCCAGTCGGATCGAGCCCACATTCAGTCGTATCTTGTTTTGTAGATACAAAACAAAGATACGACGGGGGATCTTAGAAATTACGCGGCGTATCAATAGATACGCCGGCGTAATTTCTTTGTGTATCTGGCCCAATATATACAATGTGTACAACATTGAGTCTGACTAGTACAGATAAGAGTGGAGTTCTCGGTCCCCCTGGGCCCCTATTAGAGACACAGGGGGTCTTACACATATGGGGTCCGGGGAAGCTGGACACAGATTTTCCAGAGCTCTCCAGGGTAAGCTGAGCCGCACAAACCCTCCACCCAAAGTGACTCCCATCACAGCCCCCCACCCAAAGTGACTCCTGTCACAGCCCCCCACCCAAAGTGACTCCTGTCACAGCCCCCCACCCAAAGTGACTCCCGTCACAACATGTAAGGCCTCATTAAAATATAGCTTAAGCAAAACTTCAGTCCACCTCCGAGGTGCCTCATTATGGTGTGTGGGAGGGGCTTCGTAGTTGGATAAATTGGCGCTAAGAGAACAAGCCCCTGCCCAGCTCCTCTCCTTCTAGAACACTGTCCCCCCTACTGAGCCCAAACCTTCCGCCATCTTGAGCCCCACTCCATGCCAGAGGCCTCCACACAACCTTTTCCGGCCATTGAACTTCAAATCCCAAGGAAGGAATGTCCACACGTATGAATAGGGTTGTGTCAAGAAGGGCAAACCACCAACCAAAATGGCAGATGAATACCTGTGTGCAGGTTCCCAGCTAAAAGAGGGGCACACGCGTGCGCAATGATGCGCATGCGTCGTGACAGTTCTTGGCACCAGATGAGCTATTTAAAAGAGACTGACGCCTAGGTGCCTTGCTGTCTGGTCTACAGCGTTTCCTGAGACCCCTGCTTCCTGCGACCTTGCATAATCTGTTCCAGTTGACTCGGCTTGTTCCTGACTACTCCTGCCTGCTGACCGCCTCTGATTGCGACTTGTCCTACTTCACTTCTGCTTCTCCCTTGGCTTGCTGCCCGCCTGCTACCGACCTGGCTAGTACTTTGACTTCTCTCTGACTACTGCTCCTGTACCTGATCTGCCCGCCAGTGTATGACCCAGTCACATCACATCGACATACATTCGGGAGTAAAATTCTGGGAAAGTGCAGGGTCTGCAGGAAGACCAGAGGAGGGCTGGAGTCATCTGCCAGAGTCCACTGAATGGGAAAACCAGGGAAGGAGGAGACAAGGGGGTAGAGACTATCTGCACAGTGAAGTGCAGGATCTGTAGGATGAGCTCCAGCGTGTTCACATAATACACGTGCAGAGTCCGCCAGGAAGTCTGCATGGCGCTGTGCTAATCACAGCCAGGGAGACATTTCCCGATCTCTGCAGCCGAGCATCGGGACAATGTCTCCCTGGCTGTGATTAGCGCAGCGCCCATGGCTCAAGTCCTGCGGGAACGCGTGGAAACGGAGTTCCTGCACTTTTTTCACAGCAGGAACGCAGTTCCCTTTACAGGACTAGAGCAGCGGAGCCGCCCGAGCCAATCCTTCACTAAGCGGCGATGCCCAGCTCGAGTCACTGTCGGGGGCAGGCGAACCTTAGTAATCCTTTATGTTACTGCCCGCTTCCTGTATATGGATTCATCGGGTAGTGTGCGGGTATTCCGTCACTTCCTCGATGCCGCAATGTCTCCTGGGAGCTTTTGTCATTGTTCCCAGGAGGTCTGCCGCGAGTTATCACGGGATTTAGAAAGAACTTGCTTACTAAGGTACAGTGGATCGAAAAAAAAAAAAACATGCGGTTTAGTAATTATGCATATGAGCGTATCATTTTATTTTTTTTGGTGGGGGAGTGGATCTTGGGTGGGAGTTCCCACACTTTTTTACCCAGGACTTGACCCCTGGCAGCGCCGTGCACACTTCCTGGCGGACTCTGCACGTGTACTATGCAAACACGCTGGAGCTCATCCTTACTGCTGACTGCTGAGACAAGGTGGGGGGTGGGGGGGGTGGAGATGAGGAAGGTGCCACAGCTGCAGGAGAGGTGCAAGGGCAACATGAAGTGGCCTGGCAGGCCTTGTGTTTGACACGTGTGCCCAAGACTGTGTGGCTGGATCAATGGGCTGTTGCTTGGGTGGCCAGTGGTCTTTGTACTGTTTGGGGGAGACCCAGTTAAAAACCAGTTGCTTCTGCGAGGGTAGCTCTACATTATTTTTTTTTATATTGGTTGAATTAGATGGACTTGTGTCTTCTCCTAACCCAACAATGTAACTACAACTCCAATGCATTTAACCCAAATGGTAAAATTTTGCCCAAATTTTCTCATGATTAAATCTGTAATTTCAGGATCACGGAAACTCAGAATTCTGCTCATCCCTACTGAGGACTTGTACAAACTTCCCTCCTAAGGACTTGTACACACTTCCCTCCTAAGGACTTGTACAAACTTCCCTACTAAGGACTTGTACACACTTCCCTCCTAAGGACTTGTACAAACTTCCCTACTAAGGACTTGTACACACTTCCCTCCTAAGGACTTGTACAAACTTCCCTACTAAGGACTTGTACACACTTCCCTCCTAAGGACTTGTACAAACTCCCTACTAAGGACTTGTACAAACTTCCCTACTAAGGACTTGTACACACTTCCCTCCTAAGGACTTGTACAAACTCCCTACTAAGGACTTGTACAAACTTCCCTACTAAGGACTTGTACACACTTCCCTCCTAAGGACTTGTACAAACTCCCTACTAAGGACTTGTACAAACTTCCCTACTAAGAACTTGTGCAAACTCCCCTACTAAGGACTTGTACAAACTTCCCTACTAAGGACTTGTACAAACTCCCCTACTAAGGACTTGTACAAACTTCCCTACTAAGGACTTGTACAAACTTTCCTACTAAGGACTTGTACACACTTCCCTACTAAGGACTTGTACAAACTTCCCTACTAAGGACTTGTACAAACTTTCCTACTAAGGACTTGTACAAACTCCCCTACTAAGGACTTGTACAAACTTCCCTACTAAGGACTTGTACAAACTTCCCTACTAAGGACTTGTACAAACTTCCCCACTAAGGACTTGTACAAACTTTCCTACTAAGGACTTGTACACACTTCCCTACTAAGGACTTGTACAAACTTCCCTACTAAGGACTTGTACAAACTTCCCTACTAAGGACTTGTACAAACTTCCCTACTAAGGACTTGTACAAACTTCCCTACTAAGGACTTGTACAAACTTCCCTACTAAGGACTTGTACAAACTTCCCTACTAAGGACTTGTACAAACTTCCCTACTAAGGACTTGTACAAACTTCCCTACTAAGGACTTGTACAAACTTTCCTACTAAGGACTTGTACACACTTCCCTACTAAGGACTTGTACAAACTTTCCTACTAAGGACTTGTACAAACTTCCCTACTAAGGACTTGTACAAACTTCCCTACTAAGGACTTGTACAAACTTCCCTACTGAGGACTTGTACAAACTTCCCTACTGAGGACTTGTACAAACTCCCTACTAAGGACTTGTACACACTTCCCTCCTAAGGACTTGTACAAACTCCCTACTGAGGACTTGTACAAACTTCCCTACTAAGGACTTGTACAAACTTTCCTACTAAGGACTTGTACACACTTCCCTACTAAGGACTTGTACAAACTTTCCTACTAAGGACTTGTACAAACTTCCCTACTAAGGACTTGTACAAACTTCCCTACTAAGGACTTGTACAAACTTCCCTACTGAGGACTTGTACAAACTTCCCTACTGAGGACTTGTACAAACTCCCTACTAAGGACTTGTACACACTTCCCTCCTAAGGACTTGTACAAACTCCCTACTGAGGACTTGTACAAACTTCCCTACTAAGGACTTGTGCAAAACTCCTTATTAATATGTTATTATTAAGAAGATCACAGGAAATAACAGAATACGTAGAATTTTTTTCAACCCGATCATTCAAACGGCCTTGCCAACACACGATCGTGAAAAAATAAATGCTCTAGCAAAGCGCGGTGACGCTTTCCCCGACTTGTTAATTCCCTGCCTTAGTTGGGGTAGGCGGTACACTTTGGTGGGGGTGGGTCAGCCACGCCATGTGACCTTTGACCTCTGGGAACCCGCCTCCTGACCTTTGACCTTTGGGGAGGTCCCTGTTCCAATTCCTGAGTCCTAGCCATATTCTTCAATGGGAAACCCTAAGCCGAACCCTAACCCTAACCCTAACCCTAAGCTGAACCCTAACCCTAACACTAAGACGAACCCTAACCCTAAACTGAACCCTAACCCTAACCCTAAGCTGAACCATAACCCTAACCCTAAGACGAACCCTAACCCTAACCCTAAACTGAACCCTAACCCTAAGCTGAACCCTAACCCTAAGACGAACCCTAACCCTAACTCTAACCCAAACCCTAAAACTAAGCTGAACCCTAACCCTAAGCCGAACCCTAACCCTAACCCTAAACCCGAAGCTGAAACCTAACCCTAAGCCGAACCCTAACCCTAAGCTGAACCCTAACCCTAAGCCGAACCCTAACCCTAACCTTAAGCCGAACCCTAACCCCTAACCTTAAGCCGAACCCTAACCC
>NC_053491.1:1971788-1996394 GCF_905171775.1 Rana temporaria | reverse complement strand
CCTCATTATAGACCCCAGATCTCTCCATAAAGAGGACCTGTCACCACCTATTACTGTCACATGGGATGTTTACATTATAGACCCCAGATCTCTCCATAAAGAGGACCTGTCACCTCCTATTACTGTCATTATAGACCCCAGATCCCTCCATAAAGAGGACCTGTCACCACCTATTACTGTCACATGGGATGTTTACATTATAGACCCCAGATCTCTCCATAAAGAGGACCTGTCACCTCCTATTACTGTCATTATAGACCCCAGATCCCTCCATAAAGAGAACATGTCGCCTCCTATTACTGTCACATGGGATGTTTACATTATAGACCCCAGATCTCTCCATAAAGAGGACCTGTCACCTCCTATTACTGTCACATGGGATGTTTACATTCATTATAAACCCCAGATCTCTCCATAAAGAGGACCTGTCACCTCCTATTACTGTCACATGGGATGTTTACATTATAGACCCCAGATCTCTCCATAAAGAGGACCTGTCACCTCCTATTACTGTCACATGGGATGTTTACATTATAGACCCCGGATCCCTCCATAAAGAGGACCTGTCACCTCCTATTACTGTCACATGGGATGTTTACATTATAGACCCCAGATCTCTCCATAAAGAGGACCTGTCACCTCCTATTACTGTCACATGGGATGTTTACATTCATTATAGACCCCGGATCTCTCCATAAAGAGGACCTGTCACCTCCTATTACTGTCACATGGGATGTTTACATTCATTATAGACCCCAGATCTCTCCATAAAGAGGACCTGTCACCTCCTATTACTGTCACATGGGATGTTTACATTCATTATAGACCCCAGATCTCTCCATAAAGCGGACCTGTCACCTCCTATTACTGTCACATGGGATGTTTACATTATAGACCCCAGATCTTTCCATAAAGAGGACCTGTCACCACCTATTACTGTCACATGGGATGTTTACATTATAGACCCCAGATCTCTCCATAAAGAGGACCTGTCACCTCCTATTACTGTCACATGGGATGTTTACATTCATTATAGACCCCAGATCTCTCCATAAAGAGGACCTGTCACCTCCTATTACTGTCACATGGGATGTTTACATTCATTATAGACCCCAGATCCCTCCATAAAGAGGACCTGTCACCCCCTATTACTGTCACATGGGATGTTTACATTCATTATAGACCCCAGATCTCTCCATAAAGCGGATCTGTCACCACCTATTACTGTCACATGGAATGTTTACATTCATTATAGACCCCAGATCTCTCCATAAATAGGACCTGTCACCTCCTATTACTGTCACATGGGATGTTTACATTCATTATAAACCCCAGATGTCTCCATAAAGAGGACCTGTCACCTCCTATTACTGTCACATGGGATGTTTACATTCTAGACCCCAGATCTCTCCATAAAGAGGACCTGTCACCTCCTATTACTGTCACATGGGGTGTTTACATTCATTATAGACCCCAGATCTCTCCATAAAGAGGACCTGTCACCTCCTATTACTGTCACATAGGATGTTTACATTCATTATAGTCCCCAGATCCCTCCATAAAGAGGACCTGTCACCTCCTATTACTGTCACATGGGATGTTTACATTCATTATAGACCCCAGATCTCTCCATAAAGAGGACCTGTCACCTCCTATTACTGTCACATGGGATGTTTACATTCATTATAGACCCCAGATCTCTCCATAAAGAGGACCTGTCACCTCCTATTACTGTCACATGGGATGTTTACATTCATTATAGACCCCCGATCTCTCCATAAAGAGGACCTGTTACCTCCTATTACTGTCACATGGGATGTTTACATTCATTATAGACCCCAGATCTCTCCATAAAGCGGACCTGTCACCCCCTATTACTGTCACATGGGATGTTTACATTCATTATAGACCCCAGATCTCTCCATAAAGAGGACCTGTCACCTCCTATTACTGTCGCATGGGATGTTTACATTCATTATAGACCCCAGATCTCTCCATAAAGAGGACCTGTCACCTCCTATTACTGTCACATGGGATGTTTACATTATAGACCCCAGATCTCTCCATAAAGAGGACCTGTCACCTCCTATTACTGTCACATGGGATGTTTACATTCATTATAGACCCCAGATCTCTCCATAAAGAGGACCTGTCACCTCCTATTACTGTCACATGGGATGTTTACATTATAGACCCCAGATCTCTCCATAAAGAGGACCTGTCACCTCCTATTACTGTCACATGGGATGTTTACATTCATTATAGACCCCAGATCTCTCCATAAAGAGGACCTGTCACCTCCTATTACTGTCACATGGGATGTTTACATTATAGACCCCAGATCTTTCCATAAAGAGGACCTGTCACCACCTATTACTGTCACATGTGATGTTTTCATTATAGACCCCAGATCTCTCCATAAAGAGGACCTGTCACCTCCTATTACTGTCACATGGGATGTTTACATTCATTATAGACCCCAGATCTCTCCATAAAGAGGACCTGTCACCTCCTATTACTGTCACATGGGATGTTTACATTCATTATAGACCCCAGATCTCTCCATAAATAGGACCTGTCACCTCCTATTACTGTCACATGGGATGTTTACATTCATTATAGACCCCAGATCTCTCCATAAAGAGGACCTGTCACCCCCTATTACTGTCACATGGGAGGTTTACATTATAGACCCCCGATCCCTCCATAAAGAGGACCTGTCACCTCCTATTACTGTCACATGGGATGTTTACATTCATTATAAACCCCAGATGTCTCCATAAAGAGGACCTGTCATCTCCTATTACTGTCACATGGGATGTTTACATTCATTATAGACCCCAGATCCCTCCATAAAGAGGACCTGTCACCTCCTATTACTGTCACATGGGATGTTTACATTATAGACCCCAGATCTCTCCATAAAGAGGAACTGTCACCACCTATTACTATCACATGGGATGTTTACATTATAGACCCCAGATCTTTCCATAAAGAGGACCTGTCACCACCTATTACTGTCACATGGGATGTTTACATTATAGACCCCAGATCTCTCCATAAAGAGGACCTGTCACCTCCTATTACTGTCACATGGGATGTTTACATTATAGACCCCAGATCTCTCCATAAAGAGGACCTGTCACCTCCTATTACTGTCACATGGGATGTTTACATTCATTATAGACCCCAGATCTCTCCATAAAGAGGACCTGTCACCTCCTATTACTGTCACATGGGATGTTTACATTCATTATAGACCCCAGATCTTTCCATAAAGAGGACCTGTCACCTCCTATTACTGTCACATGGGATGTTTACATTCATTATAGACCCCAGATCCCTCCATAAAGAGGACCTGTCACCACCTATTACTGTCACATGGGATGTTTACATTCATTATAGACCCCAGATCTCTCCATAAAGAGGACCTGTCACCTCCTATCACTGTCACATGGGATGTTTACATTCATTATAGACCCCAGATCTCTCCATAAAGAGGACCTTTCACCTCCTATTACTGTCACATGGGATGTTTACATTATAGACCCCAGATCTCTCCATAAATAGGACCTGTCACCTCCTATTACTGTCACATGGGATGTTTACATTCATTATAAACCCCAGATGTCTCCATAAAGAGGACCTGTCACCTCCTATTACTGTCACATGGGATGTTTACATTCTAGACCCCAGATCTCTCCATAAAGAGGACCTGTCACCTCCTATTACTGTCACATGGGGTGTTTACATTCATTATAGACCCCAGATCTCTCCATAAAGAGGACCTGTCACCTCCTATTACTGTCACATAGGATGTTTACATTCATTATAGTCCCCAGATCCCTCCATAAAGAGGACCTGTCACCTCCTATTACTGTCACATGGGATGTTTACATTCATTATAGACCCCAGATCTCTCCATAAAGAGGACCTGTCACCTCCTATTACTGTCACATGGGATGTTTACATTCATTATAGACCCCAGATCTCTCCATAAAGAGGACCTGTCACCTCCTATTACTGTCACATGGGATGTTTACATTCATTATAGACCCCAGATCTCTCCATAAAGCGGACCTGTCACCTCCTATTACTGTCACATGGGATGTTTACATTATAGACCCCAGATCTTTCCATAAAGAGGACCTGTCACCACCTATTACTGTCACATGTGATGTTTTCATTATAGACCCCAGATCTCTCCATAAAGAGGACCTGGCACCTCCTATTACTGTCACATGGGATGTTTACATTCATTATAGACCCCAGATCTCTCCATAAATAGGACCTGTCACCTCTTATTACTGTCACATGGGATGTTTACATTATAGACCCCCGATCTCTCCATAAAGAGGACCTGTCGCCCCCTATTACTGTCACATGGGATGTTTACACTCATTATAGACCCCAGATCCCTCCATAAAGAGGACCTGTCACCTCCTATTACTGTCACATGGGATGTTTACATTCATTATAGACCCCAGATCTCTCCATAAAGAGGACCTGTCACCTCCTATTACTGTCACATGGGATGTTTACATTCATTATAGACCCCAGATCTCTCCATAAAGAGGACCTGTCACCTCCTATTACTGTCACATGGGATGTTTACATTCATTATAGACCCCAGATCTCTCCATAAAGAGGACCTGTCACCTCCTATTACTGTCACATGGGATGTTTACATTCATTATAGACCCCCGATCTCTCCATAAAGAGGACCTGTTACCTCCTATTACTGTCACATGGGATGTTTACATTCATTATAGACCCCAGATCTCTCCATAAAGCGGACCTGTCACCTCCTATTACTGTCACATGGGATGTTTACATTATAGACCCCAGATCTTTCCATAAAGAGGACCTGTCACCACCTATTACTGTCACATGTGATGTTTTCATTATAGACCCCAGATCTCTCCATAAAGAGGACCTGGCACCTCCTATTACTGTCACATGGGATGTTTACATTCATTATAGACCCCAGATCTCTCCATAAATAGGACCTGTCACCTCCTATTACTGTCACATGGGATGTTTACATTATAGACCCCCGATCTCTCCATAAAGAGGACCTGTCGCCCCCTATTACTGTCACATGGGATGTTTACACTCATTATAGACCCCAGATCTCTCCATAAAGAGGACCTGTCACCTCCTATTACTGTCACATGGGATGTTTACATTCATTATAGACCCCAGATCTCTCCATAAAGAGGACCTGTCACCTCCTATTACTGTCACATGGGATGTTTACATTCATTATAGACCCCAGATCCCTCCATAAAGAGGACCTGTCACCTCCTATTACTGTCACATGGGATGTTTACATTCATTATAGACCCCAGATCTCTCCATAAAGAGGACCTGTCACCCCCTATTACTGTCACATGGGATGTTTACATTCATTATAGACCCCAGATCTCTCCATAAAGAGGACCTGTCACCTCCTATTACTGTCACATGGGATGTTTACATTCATTATAGACCCCAGATCTCTCCATAAAGAGGACCTGTCACCTCCTATTACTGTCACATGGGATGTTTACATTCATTATAGACCCCAGATCTCTCCATAAAGAGGACCTGTCACCCCCTATTACTGTCACATGGGAGGTTTACATTATAGACCCCAGATCTCTCCATAAAGAGGAACTGTCACCACCTATTACTATCACATGGGATGTTTACATTATAGACCCCAGATCTTTCCATAAAGAGGACCTGTCACCACCTATTACTGTCACATGGGATGTTTACATTATAGACCCCAGATCTCTCCATAAAGAGGACCTGTCACCTCCTATTACTGTCACATGGGATGTTTACATTATAGACCCCAGATCTCTCCATAAAGAGGACCTGTCACCTCCTATTACTGTCACATGGGATGTTTACATTCATTATAGACCCCAGATCTCTCCATAAAGAGGACCTGTCACCTCCTATTACTGTCACATGGGATGTTTACATTCATTATAGACCCCAGATCTCTCCATAAAGAGGACCTGTCACCTCCTATCACTGTCACATGGGATGTTTACATTCATTATAGACCCCAGAACTCTCCATAAAGAGGAACTGTCACCTCCTATTACTGTCACATGGGATGTTTACATTCATTATAGACCCCAGAACTCTCCATAAAGAGGAACTGTCACCTCCTATTACTGTCACATAGGATGTTTACATTCATTATAGACCCCAGATCTCTCCATAAAGAGGACCTGTCACCTCCTATTACTGTCACATGGGATGTTTACATTATAGAACCCAGATCTTTCCATAAAGAGGACCTGTCACCTCCTATTACTGTCACATGGGATGTTTACATTATAGACCCCAGATCTCTCCATAAAGAGGACCTGTCACCCCCCTATTACTGTCACATGGGATGTTTACATTATAGAACCCAGATCTTTCCATAAAGAGGACCTGTCACCCCCTATTACTGTCACATGAGATGTTTACATTATAGACCCCAGATCTCTCCATAAAGAGGACCTGTCACCCCCTATTACTGTCACATGGGATGTTTACGTTCATTATAGACCCCAGATCTCTCCATAAAGAGGACCTGTCACCCCCCTATTACTGTCACATGGGATGTTTACATTCATTATAGACCCCAGATCTCTCCATAAAGAGGACCTGTCACCTCCTATTACTGTCACATGGGATGTTTACATTCATTATAGACCCCAGATCTCTCCATAAAGAGGACCTGTCACCCCCTATTACTGTCACATGGGATGTTTACATTATAGACCCCAGATCTCTCCATAAAGAGGACCTGTCACCTCCTATTACTGTCACATGGGATGTTTACATTCATTATAGACCCCAGATCTCTCCATAAAGAGGACCTGTCACCTCCTATTACTGTCACATGGGATGTTTACATTATAGACCCCAGATCTTTCCATAAAGAGGACCTGTCACCTCCTATTACTGTCACATGGGATGTTTACATTCATTATAGACCCCAGATCTCTCCATAAAGAGGACCTGTCACCCCCTATTACTGTCACATGGGATGTTTACATTCATTATAGACCCCAGATCTCTCCATAAAGAGGACCTGTCACCCCCTATTACTGTCACATGGGATGTTTACATTCATTATAGACCCCAGATCTCTCCATAAAGAGGACCTGTCACCCCCCTATTACTGTCACATGGGATGTTTACATTCATTATAGACCCCAGATCTCTCCATAAAGAGGACCTGTCACCCCCTATTACTGTCACATGGGATGTTTACATTCATTATAGACCCCTGATTTCTCCATAAGGAGGACCTGTCACCTCCTATTACTGTCACATGGGATGTTTACATTCATTATAGACCCCAGATCCCTCCATAAAGAGGACCTGTCACCTCCTATTACTGTCACATGGGATGTTTACATTATAGACCCCAGATCTCTCCATAAAGCGGATCTGTCACCACCTATTACTGTCACATGGGATGTTTACATTCACTATAGACCCCAGATCTCTCCATAAAGAGGACCTGTCACCTCCTATTACTGTCACATGGGATGTTTACATTATAGACCCCAGATCCCTCCATAAAGAGGACCTGTCACCCCCTATTACTGTCACATGGGATGTTTACATTCATTATAGACCCCAGATCCCTCCATAATGAGGACCTGTCACCCCCTATTACTGTCACATGGGATGTTTACATTCATTATAGACCCCAGATCTTTCCATAAAGAGGACCTGTCACCTCCTATTACTGTCACATGGGATGTTTACATTCATTATAGACCCCAGATCTCTCCATAAAGAGGACCTGTCACCTCCTATTACTGTCACATGGAATGTTTACATTATAGACCCCAGATCTCTCCATAAAGAGGACCTGTCACCCCCTATTACTGACACATGGGATGTTTACATTCATTATAGACCCCAGATCTCTCCATAAAGAGGACCTGTCACCTCCTATTACTGTCACATGGGATGTTTACATTCATTATAGACCCCAGATCTCTCCATAAAGAGGACCTGTCACCTCCTATTACTGTCACATGGGATGTTTACATTATAGACCCCAGATCTCTCCATAAAGAGGACCTGTCACCCCCTATTACTGACACATGGGATGTTTACATTCATTATAGACCCCAGATCTCTCCATAAAGAGGACCTGTCACCTCCTATTACTGTCACATGGGATGTTTACATTCATTATAGGCCCCAGATCTCTCTATAAAGAGGACCTGTCACCTCCTATTACTGTCACATGGGATGTTTACATTATAGACCCCAGATCTCTCCATAAAGAGGACCTGTCACCTCCTATTACTGTCACATGGGATGTTTACATTATAGACCCCAGATCCCTCCATAAAGAGGACCTGTCACCTCCTATTACTGTCACATGGGAGGTTTACATTCATTATAGACCCCATATCTCTCCATAAAGAGGACCTGTCACCCCCTATTACTGTCACATGGGATGTTTACATTCATTATAGACCCCAGATCTCTCCATAAAGAGGACCTGTCATCTCCTATTACTGTCACATGGGATGTTTACATTCATTATAGACCCCAGATCTCTCCATACAGAGGACCTGTCACCCCCTATTACTGTCACATGGGATGTTTACATTCATTATAGACCCCAGATCTCTCCATAAAGAGGACCTGTCACCTCCTATTACTGTCACATGGGATGTTTACATTCATTATAGACCCCAGATCTCTCCATAAAGAGGACCTGTCACCTCCTATTACTGTCACATGGGATGTTTACATTATAGACCCCAGATCTCTCCATAAAGAGGACCTGTCACCCCCTATTACTGACACATGGGATGTTTACATTCATTATAGACCCCAGATCTCTCCATAAAGAGGACCTGTCACCTCCTATTACTGTCACATGGGATGTTTACATTCATTATAGGCCCCAGATCTCTCCATAAAGAGGACCTGTCACCTCCTATTACTGTCACATGGGATGTTTACATTATAGACCCCAGATCTCTCCATAAAGAGGACCTGTCACCTCCTATTACTGTCACATGGGATGTTTACATTATAGACCCCAGATCCCTCCATAAAGAGGACCTGTCACCTCCTATTACTGTCACATGGGAGGTTTACATTCATTATAGACCCCATATCTCTCCATAAAGAGGACCTGTCACCCCCTATTACTGTCACATGGGATGTTTACATTCATTATAGACCCCAGATCTCTCCATAAAGAGGACCTGTCATCTCCTATTACTGTCACATGGGATGTTTACATTCATTATAGACCCCAGATCTCTCCATACAGAGGACCTGTCACCCCCTATTACTGTCACATGGGATGTTTACATTCATTATAGACCCCAGATCTCTCCATAAAGAGGACCTGTCATCTCCTATTACTGTCACATGGGATGTTTACATTCATTATAGACCCCAGATCTCTCCATAAAGAGGACCTGTCACCCCCTATTACTGTCACATGGGATGTTTACATTCATTATAGACCCCAGATCTCTCCATAAAGAGGACCTGTCATCTCCTATTACTGTCACATGGGATGTTTACATTCATTATAGACCCCAGATCTCTCCATAAAGAGGACCTGTCACCTCCTATTACTGTCACATGGGATGTTTACATTATAGACCCCAGATCTCTCCATAAAGAGGACCTGTCACCCCCTATTACTGTCACATGGGATGTTTACATTCATTATAGACCCCAGATCTTTCCATAAAGAGGACCTGTCATCTCCTATTACTGTCACATGGGATGTTTACATTATAGACCCCAGATCTCTCCATAAAGAGGACCTGTCACCTCCTATTACTGTCACATGGGATGTTTACATTATAGACCCCAGATCTCTCCATAAAGAGGACCTGTCACCCCCTATTACTGACACATGGGATGTTTACATTCATTATAGACCCCAGATCTCTCCATAAAGAGGACCTGTCACCTCCTATTACTGTCACATGGGATGTTTACATTCATTATAGACCCCAGATCTCTCCATAAAGAGGACCTGTCACCTCCTATTACTGTCACATGGGATGTTTACATTATAGACCCCAGATCTCTCCATAAAGAGGACCTGTCACCTCCTATTACTGTCACATGGGATGTTTACATTATAGACCCCAGATCCCTCCATAAAGAGGACCTGTCACCTCCTATTACTGTCACATGGGATGTTTACATTCATTATAGACCCCAGATCTCTCCATAAAGAGGACCTGTCACCCCCTATTACTGTCACATGGGATGTTTACATTCATTATAGACCCCAGATCTCTCCATAAAGAGGACCTGTCATCTCCTATTACTGTCACATGGGATGTTTACATTCATTATAGACCCCAGATCTCTCCATACAGAGGACCTGTCACCCCCTATTACTGTCACATGGGATGTTTACATTCATTATAGACCCCAGATCTCTCCATAAAGAGGACCTGTCATCTCCTATTACTGTCACATGGGATGTTTACATTCATTATAGACCCCAGATCTCTCCATAAAGAGGACCTGTCACCCCCTATTACTGTCACATGGGATGTTTACATTCATTATAGACCCCAGATCTCTCCATAAAGAGGACCTGTCATCTCCTATTACTGTCACATGGGATGTTTACATTCATTATAGACCCCAGATCTCTCCATAAAGAGGACCTGTCACCTCCTATTACTGTCACATGGGATGTTTACATTATAGACCCCAGATCTCTCCATAAAGAGGACCTGTCACCCCCTATTACTGTCACATGGGATTTTTACATTCATTATAGACCCCAGATATCTCCATAAAGAGGACCTGTCACCTCCTATTACTGTCACATGGGATGTTTACATTCATTATAGACCCCAGATCTCTCCATAAAGAGGACCTGTCACCACCTATTACTGTCACAAGGGATGTTTACATTCATTATAGACCCCAGATCTCTCCATAAAGAGGACCTGTCACCCCCTATTACTGTCACATGGGATGTTTACATTATAGACCCCAGATCTCTCCATAAAGAGGACCTGTCACCCCCTATTACTGTCACAAGGGATGTTTACATTCATTATAGACCCCAGATCTCTCCATAAAGAGGACCTGTCACCTCCTATTACTGTCACATGGGATGTTTACATTCATTATAGACCCCACCATCTGAATATCGCAGCTGAAATCCAGACTCATTAGACCAGGCAACGTTTTTCCAATCTTCCATTGTCCAATTTTGGTGATCCTGTGCCAATTGTAACATCAGTTTCCTTTTCTTAGCTGACAGGAGTGGCACCCGGTGTGGTCTTCTGCTTCTGTAGCCCATCTGCTTCAAGGTTGGATGTGTTGTGCATTCAGAGATGGTATTCTGCATAGAAGTACGAAGAAAAACGTACCCAAGCTCTACCGCTCTATGAAAATCAATGAGTGGAGTTGGTGGACTGGCTGGGAATCCACGATAGAAGAAATAGCCGGCAACCCAAGAGCTTCTTCTTACAAAATGTATAAAGCACAACAGCAACGTACAATCCACATAATGATAACGCGTTCCGCCCAAATCTATGAGGAAGTCTTTGGACGAAACGCGTTAGGATTATGTGGATTGTACGTTGCCGTTGTGCTTTATACATTTTGTAAGAAGAAGCTCTTTGGGTTGCCGGCTGTTTCTATTCTGCATCCCGTGTGTTACGACGAGGGCTTATTGGAGTTACTGGGGTAGATTCAGAGAGCAATTACGCCGGCGTATCCATAGATACGCCGCGTAATTGCTAAGTTGCGCCGGCGTATCAACTTTCTGTATTCAGAAAGCTCGATACGCCGACTTTAGCCTAAGATACGACTGGCCTAAGTCTCTTACGCCGTCGTATCTTAGGGTGCATTCTGACGCTGGCCGCTAGGTGGCGCTCCCATAGTTGTCAGCGTAGAGTATGCAAATTACATACTTACGCCGATTCACGAATGTACGTGCGCCCGACGGTCGTTTTTTACGTTGTTTGCGTAAGTCGTTTTACGTCGTTCCCGCGATTTGAAAATTTTACGTCGTTTGCGTAAGTCGTCCGTGAATGGCGCTGGACGCCATTTACGTTCACGTCGAAACCAATGACGTCCTTGTGACGTCATTTACCGCAATGCACGTCGGGAAATTTTAGGGACGGCGCATTTGCGCAGTACGTTCGGCGCGGGAACACGCCTAATTTAAATGATCCACGCCCCCTACCGGATCATTTGAATTACGCGCGCTTACGTCGGCCCCTTTTACGCTACGCCGCCGCAAATTACGGAGCAAGTGCTTTATGAATACAGCACTTGCTCCTGTAAGTTGCGGAGGCGTAGCGTAAATACACTACGCTGCGCCGCCATAACTTTAGGCGGAGATACCTGAATCTACCCCACTGTTGTCTTTCTATCACCTGGAACCGGTCTGCCCCATTCTCCTCTGACATTGAATAAGGCATTTTCCTCCACCCAACTTCCGCTCACTGGATATTTTCTCTTTTTCCCGCCATTCTTTGTAAACCCCGAGAGATGGTTGTGTGTAAACAAAATCCCAGAAATACTCAGACCGGCCCGTCTGCCACCAACCACCACGCCACGTTCAAAGTCACCGAGATCCCCTTTCTTCCCCATTCTGAGGCTCGGTTTGAACTTCAGCAAGTCATGTTCACCACGTCTAGATGCCTACATGCAGGGCCGCCATCAGGGGGGTACAGGCATTACACCTGTAAGGGGCCCGGAGGTCCCCAGGGGCCCGGATGGCAACCCCCTTTAAAAAAAAAAAAAATTTATATATGTTTTATAAATGTTATTATTGTTATTATTATTATTCGTTTATATATTTTTTTTATTTATTATTTTTATTAAAGGGCCCAGAGTCCCCAGGGCCCTGGATGGCAACCCCCCCCCTTTTTTTTTTTTTTTATTATATTTTTCTTTATTTCGTAAAGGCCCCCCCCCGCTTCTCAATTCGCGGCAGCCCCCCCCCCCCTTTCCCAATTTTTTGGTGGCAGCACCCCCCCCCCCCCTGGTTCTCTGCTCCAGGGGGCCCATGCTGAAGCTGTGTAAGGGGCCCCATAATTCCTGATGGCGGCCCTGCCTACATGCATTGAGTTGCTGCCGTAAATATATATAAATATATATATATATATATATATATATATATATATATATATATATATACTCACTGGCCACTTTATTAGGTACACCTGTCCAATTTTTGTTGCCAAGCAATTGAACAGGTGTACCTAATAAAGTGGCCAGTGAGTGTATATATATATATATATATATATATATATATATGTGTGTGTGTGTGTAGAATATATGTAATTTGTATATTAAATGTATTGTATGTATAGACAGTATATATAGAGAGAGTATATTTATTATATGTAAATGTATATATTTGTACTTATTATTATAGTGTACGTATTTATTATATACACAGTACAGTATATATACAGTATATATGTAGACTAGTTTAGGATGAGCTCCGGTTCAGCAAGTGGACAGCTCTCCGCTCTGCTCGGGTTTCAGCACCACAGACCGCGGACAGCTCCCTATAGCCGGCCGACATCCTTCTGGGCACCCCGCGGACGGCTCCCGATTGTCGGCACCCCGCAGCTCTTGATTGTCGGCACCCTGCGGACAGCTCCCTATTGTCGGCACCCTGCGGACGGCTCCCTATTGTCGGCACCCTGCGGACGGCTCCCTATTGTCGGCACCCTGCGGACAGCTCTCTATTGTTGGCACCCTGCGGACGGCTCCCTATTGTCGGCACTCCGCGGACAGCTCCCTATAGCCGGCCGACATCCTTCTGGGCACCCCGGACAGCTCCCTATTGTCGGCATCCTGCGGACAGCTCCCTAGCCGGCACCCCGCGGACGGCTCCCTATTGTCGGCATCCTGCGGACAGCTCCCTATAGCCAGCACCCCGCGGACGGCTCCCTATTGTCGGAACCCCGCGGACGGCTCCCTATTGTAGGCACCCTGCGGACAGCTCCCTATAGCCGGCACCCAGCGGACGGCTCCCTATTGTCGGCACTCTGCGGACGGCTCCCTATAGCCGGCACCCCGCTGGCAGCTCCCTGATCCTTCTGAGCACCCAGATCTACCTGCACCGTAGCGATCGTTACTGCCTGCTCTATAATATCGCCTCCTTCCTATAGCAGAGCTCTGTAGACACAAGTCAGCCAGCACAGCACACATCCCCTTTCCCCCCCCCCCCCCAATAACAATCCCTCCAGCCACACCCATTCCACCCTTCCTTGGCTCCCATTGGCTGCAGGCGAGGCACAGCTCATGAAATATGGATCAGCACGATGTGGTGTGGAGCTGAGAAGGCTGAAAGCTGCCAATGCTGCTGAGGGAAGAGAAGAGAAGAGAAGGGAGGAGAGGAGAGGAGAGGAGAGGAGAGGGACCGGCTGAGCCTGCACACAGCACAGGAGGATGCAATACATATAGGATCACACAGGAAAAGTTATGATGGGGAGAAAGCCAAGCATTGGAGTCTGAGCTGAGAGGATGCCAAGCCCAGGTCCATGCCAACCCTCCCATCCATAAAGGACTAACCTGAGCCCAGGTCCATGCCAACCCTCCCATCCATAGAGGACTAACCTGAGCCCAGCACTCAGCCAACCCTCCCATCCATAGAGGATTAACCTGAGCCCAGGTCCATGCCAACCCTCCCATCCATAGAGGACTAACCTGAGCCCAGCACTCTGCCAACCCTCCCATCCATAGAGGACTAACCTGAGCCCAGGTCCATGCCAACCCTCCCATCCAAAGAGGACTAACCTGAGCCCAGGTCCATGCCAACCCTCCCATCCACAGAGGACTAACCTGAGCCCAGGTCCATGCCAACCCTCCCATCCACAGAGGACTAACCTGAGCCCAATACTCAGCCAACCTTCCCATCTATAGAGGATTAACCTGAGCCCAGGTCCATGCCAACCCTCCCATCCATAGAGGACTAACCTGAGCCCAGGTCCATGCCAACCCTCCCATCCATAGAGGACTAACCTGAGCCCAGCACTCAGCCAACCCTCCCATCTGTAGAGGACTGCACACATCCAGAACCACCCTGAGCCCAGGTCCATGCCACTCTCCCATCTGTAGACGACTGCACACATCCAGGACTAACCTGAGCCCCGGTACATGTCATCCTCTGCCAGGGACTGATGGAGCATGGGCAGCCGGGACCGGGGGGGCTGTCATCTTCTGCCAGCAACGTCTAAGCGGAGCTCCGGCTATTGCCTGGGCTGCCAGGCTGGAGCCAAAGACTCTGAAGGGATATAAGACTGGATATCGGAAAGGAAGAATAATATATGGAAGAATGTATACAGGGAGCCCAGAGATCCAGGGGGGCAACCAGTGAGCCCAGAGATCCAGGGGGGCAACCAGTGAGCCCAGAAATCCAGGTGGGCAATCAGTAAGCCTGGAGATCCAAGTGGGCAACTGGTGAGCCCATAAATCCAGGGGGGTAACCAGTGAGCCCAGAAATCCAGGTGGGCAACCAGTAAGCCTGGAGATCCAAGTGGGCAACTGGTGAGCCCATAAATCCAGGGGGGCAACCAGTGAGCTCAGAAGACCAAGAGGACACCCATTGAGCTTTGAGATCCAGGGGTCCAGGAGGACACTCATTGAGCTTTGAGATCCAGGGGGACACCCAGTGAGGAAGGACTGTCCAAGGAATATCCAAGGTAGAGCCACCATCCATCCATCCATCCATGAGCTGCACTCCGTGGATGAAGTCTACAGAAGGCTGCACTATCTCGCTGTGTAGGAAGAGGGGGTGCAGCAGTCTGGAGATGGCTGCTGGTGACCTGTGATCAGGATGGGTCCACAATCTGGACATTTGCTGTTTTTCCTGCTTCTTGTCTCGGCTATTGGATTCTCTCCATCTGGAGCTTCACAGAAAGGTAGGAGCGCTAATTATCATCATCAGGTGTCTGTGGGGTGGTTGTGTTCCTATGGTGGGAACACGTGGGGGGGGGGCATTGGATATTGTGTGCCTATGGTGGGGACACATGGGGGGGGGGGGCATTGGATATTGTGTGCCTGTGGTGGGGGGGGGGGGGCATTGGATATTGTGTGCCTATGGTGGGAGCACATGGGGGGGGCATTGGATATTGGGTGTCTATGAAGATAAGTGGGGAGCAGAATGTGAATAGAGGTGATCAGAAGGATTGAGCCAGGTTGGGTTCTTCTGATCCATAGCGATCCTTAGACATTGGTCATCTCTTGCCATTGCAATCTATGTATGGGTCATGTCAGATAACTTTACAGATTTGGTCGTGTCCTTGATCTCATTGTGTATGGATACTGACGATCTGAGCTGATGTTGGACCATCTTGTAGCATTTGCCCATGTCTAGTCGTTAATCATCGCCTTACCTTGTATACCTGCACCACACATGGTACACCTTCCTCACACCGCCTTACCTTGTATACCCGCACCACACATGGTACACCTTCCTCACACCGCCTTACCTTGTATACCTGCACCACACATGGAACACCTTCCTCACACTGCCTTACCTTGTATACCTGCACCACACATGGTACACCTTCCTCACACCGCCTTACCTTGTATACCTGCACCACACATGGTACACCTTCCTCACACCGCCTTACCTTGTATACCTGCACCACACATGGTACACCTTCCTCACACCGCCTTACCTTGTATACCTGCACCACACATGGTACACCTTCCTTACACCGCCTTACCTTGTATACCTGCACCACACATGGAACACCTTCCTCACACCGCCTTACCTTGTATACCTGCACCACACATGGTACACCTTCCTTACACCGCCTTACCTTGTATACCTGCACCACACATGGTACACCTTCCTCACACCGCCTTACCTTGTATACCTGCACCACACATGGTACACCTTCCTCACACCGCCTTACCTTGTATAGTTACATAGTTAGTCAGGTTGAAAAAAGACATTAGTCCATCCAGTTCAACCACAAAAAATAAAATAATAATATCAAGAATCCCATATACCCAATTCTATACCCACATACCTGCACCACACATTGTACACCTGCCTCGCCTACACCTGCACCACACCAGCCTTACCTTGTACACCTGTACTCATAGGGTACAGGTGTACTCATACTCACAGGGTCTGCCAGGTGTGCCTGGGCACAACCCTAATCACCCTATGTGGCGCAGATTCCCCGTTTGGACCCCTGACATTTCAGCAAAAAAAAAAAAAATTTAATGTAAAAATAAAACAATAAAATGTTAAATATTAAAAATAAAAACTACTGACACCGCCCACTCCCCTACTCATAGGTGTGCCTGGAACCCCCCTAATCACCCCGTGTGGTGTAGATTCCCCTTGTTTAGACCCCTGATATTTCAGCAAAGCCCCCTAATGGGGCTCCTAAAAATAAATAAAAAAAGGTGAAAAAAAAATGTTTTAAAAAATTATAAATAAAATTATAAAAATAACTACTGACCCCAATCTCTGCCCTACTGACAATGTCCATTTCTCTACTGACGCTGTCCGTATATATACACACACAATGCATATGTGTATGAGCCTTGGGGTGCACACCCTAATGCAATAGGTTGTGCACGCCTTTGCCTGTACTACACATTGTACACCTGCACCACACCACCTTACCTTGTACACCTTTACAACACATTGTACACCTGCACCACACATTGTACACCTGCACGACACCACCTTACCTTGTACACCTGCACCACACCGCCTTACCTTGTACACCTTTACTACACATTGTACACCTGCACCACACATTGTACACCTGCACCACACCACCTTATCTTGTACACCTTTACTACACATTGTACACCTGCACCACACCGCCTTACCTTGTACACCTGCACCACACATTGTACACCTGCACCACACCACCTTACCTTGTACACCTTTACAACACATTGTACACCTGCACCACACATTGTACACCTGCACGACACCACCTTACCTTGTACACCTGCACCACACCGCCTTACCTTGTACACCTTTACTACACATTGTACACCTGCACCACACATTGTACACCTGCACCACACCACCTTATCTTGTACACCTTTACTACACATTGTACACCTGCACCACACCACCTTACCTTGTACACCTGCACCACAAATTGCCCAACTGCCCCACACTTCCTTACCTTGTACACCTGCACCGCACCACCACACCTTGTACACCTGCATCACACCGCCATACCTTGTATTTATGTCACCACACCCTGCAGTGTGCCAGGCAGACAATAATCAGACTCTTCATCATGGGTATGTCAGGTACCCCTGGGTACTCATCAGCAGCAGTGTGTTCTAGTAGTAATAAGGGCACCACGGTGTAACTGCAGTGCAGGGCTGTCTCATTGCATTGCCAGCAGCATTGCCTTTACTGGGTCCTCTTGGCTCCAGAAGGGTTAACCCCCTCCTTTCCACCGCCGCTTGCCTGATATACTTAGGGCCATATTTAATTTCTCCTTGGGTCACAGAGGAGGCAGAGCGATAGGAGCCAGTTATGTGTGATAATAACTGATATTAAACAATTCACATATGAACTCTGGGCTAATGAGTCGCAGGCTTGACTAGTTTAATTTGTGAGAAACATGCGTGGGCTGCGGAGCGAATACATTGATGGAGGTGCCATGAGGACTCCGGGGGGATCCAGGTGACTGAAGAATCAGATCTGCTCTCATGCCATAAGTCTGATCATAGAGCCCTGATAGAGCAATGCTTGGACTTGTAGTCCCTCGTCTGATCCAAAGCCCTTGGTCTAGGTTATGTGTAGGGAGTTTTAATTTCCTGTAGAACTATAGATACCAGCCAGCTCTCCTGGAATGCCGAGTCTTTCACCTAAGCTGGAGAGTCATGCCTTGCTGGTTCCTGTCTCTGCTTCAGGTCAGGCGTGGTATTTAGGTTCAGGTACAAACTCCTGTCAAGGCTGTTCTGTGTCCCCAGCCCCATAAAAAAAACATGCATGTCTAATAAGGACTGTCTTAATGAGAGGGCACACATGGGCACTGCCCAGGGGCTCCAGCTGCACAGGGCCCCCCTGTTTTTTCCCCCCAAAGCAGCTGGTCCTTGAGCCCACGCTGCCCCGAAATTGGGGGCCCCATGATGGCACTAAGAGTGATAGATACGCAGGGGGAGGACGTCTGCCTCCTCCCTACTCGATGTCTGGTTTACCTGCACTCTCATAATTGTAGGGGCCCCAGAGCATTACTTTGCCCAGGGGCCCATGATGCCATTAAGACGGCCCTGGATGAATGTGATTTATCAATGCCATTGACACAATGTAGCATTAGAAACACAAAAAACACGCAGCACGGGCGGTGTGCGCGATGATGGTGAGGGATACATGTGGCCGTTCTTCTGGAGAAACGTCAATATCTGAACATCGTGGGTTCATAATACAAAATATATTACACCCCAAGGCGTTCGTTGTCCAGATTCCATCTACAAAGATTGGAAATCAAGTCAGTATTACGTGAAAAATGCCAGCGTGGCAGCTTGCTGGGACTTGTAGTTCTACACCAGGCATAGGTGCAATATCCATATTCAGTGATATTCCCTTGTAAATGGTGGCCTGGCTACGATATACAATGTTTCCTTCCACATAAAGTCAATGTGTTTTATCATCAGTAAATTATAGAGGATCCTGTCAATACAACAGCTACCCGGCAGAAGATCAGACCACTGAGGGGAGACCACTGACAGGTCTATCATGCATGCACAGAAACGTTTACCGAATGTGTCTCTGGCTGCTGCCGGCGTGCTGCTTGTCTGGACATATTGCTGCAATCGTTTGCATCCGTCTTCCTCCTTGTAACATTTTATTAAAGGACTAACTGGGGGGGGGCAGGGCTCCAGCCCTGCTGGGGGAGCTCATTGCATAAAGCTTGTTTGGTGATCGGAAGAAACCTTCATAATAGCCCCTCTGTTCTCTGATATGCCGCCTAACTGCCTCAAGATTCAATAAAAATCATTTGACAATTGACATAATATGCACAATGTGGTCATTAGAAAAGATAACAACCACTTGACCTTACTAAGGGTATGGACAAAGATCAGGTCTCCGTGGGTGACTAAGGGTATGGGTAAAGGTCAGGGTCCCATGGGTCTTTAAGGGTATGGATAAAGATCAGGGTCCCGTGGGTCTCTAAGGGTATGGATAAAGATCAGGGTCCCGTGGGTCTCTAAGGGTATGGATAAAGATCATGGCCCCATGGGTCTCTAAGGGTATGAATAAAGATCAGGGCACCATGGGTCTCTAAGGGTCTGGATAAAGATCAGGGCTCCATGGGTCACTAAGGGTATGGATAAAGATCGGGGCCCTATGGGTCTCTAAGTGTATGGATAAAGATCAGGGCCCCGTGGGTCTCTAAGGGTATGGATAAAGATCAGGGCTCCATGGGTCACTAAGGGTATGGATAAAGATCAGGGCCCCGTGGGTCTCTAAGGGTATGGATAAAGATCAGGGCACCATGGATGTCTAGGGATATGGGCAAAGATCAGGGCTCCATGGGTCTCTAAGGGTATAGACAAAGACCTGAGCTCCATCGATGACCAAGGGTATGGATAAAGAGCAGAGCCCCATGGGTCTCTAAGGGTATGAATAAAGAAGCAGGGCTCTATGGGTCACTAAGGGTATGGACAAAGATCAGGGCTCCATGGGTCACTAAGGGTATGGGCAAAGATCAGGGCTCTATGGGTCTCTAAGAGTATAGACAAAGACCTGAGCTCCATAGAGGACCAAGGGTATGGATAAAGATCAGGGCTCCATGGGTCTCTAAGGGTGTGGATAAAGATCAGGGCCCCTTGGATGACTAAGGGTATGGAAAAAGATCAGGGCTCCATGGGCCACTAAGAGTCACTAAGGGAATGGGCAAAGATCAGGGCCCCGTGGGTCTCTAAGGGTATGGATAAAGATTAGGGCTCCACGGATCTGGTGAACAGTCAAAGGTAAAAGGATAAAAGAAATGCCAAAATCAAAATGTACCATTTAGAAGTGCCTAAGGGAATGTGATTTCATTTGACCTAAGACTCATGATTTCTATAATTTTTTATATAATAATAACAACATAAATGACATAGAGATAGGACTGCAGTATAATAACTCTACATGGCAAAGTTGTCCAAAAGTTGATCAGCAGCACATAGAATTATTCAGCATATTTCTCATTATTCCCAATTGTGAAGGATCGCCTTGTGGATGAGTCTCGGTGGGTTAGGTTGGCCATACACATAGAAATAAAATGAAGCCGTGCAAACTACCTTCACCAGAGGAGGGATCTAGAGGTATAGGAACGATCACTTACAGTTTTCAGTATACAGAAAATATGTGATTGCCATCAAAACATTTTCAGCAGAAGTTCCCATTATTGTACTTTATCCATCCCATGGTGAGGAAAGGTTGACAGGACCGTGTGTTGTGCTGGACAAATGTCCACAATGCGTAGTTAGTTAGGTACGTGTGCCTTTGGGGCCACCCTTATGTTGTCGGTTAGATACCTGTACATTTATGGTCACCATATGTTGTCAGTTAGATACCTGTACCTTTATGGTCACCATATGTTGTCAGTTAGATACCTGTACCTTTATGATCCCCATATGTTGTCAGTTAGATACCTGTACCTTTATGGTCACCATATGTTGTCAGTTAGATACCTGTAACTTTATGGTCCCCATATGTTGTCAGTTAGATGTCTGTACCTTTATGGTCACCATATGTTGTCAGTTAGATACCTGTACCTTTATGGTCACCATATGTTGTCAGTTAGATACCTGTAACTTTATGGTCCCCATATGTTGTCAGTTAGATGTCTGTACCTTTATGTCTACCATATGTTGTCAGTTAGATACCTGTAACTTTATGGTCACCATATGTTGTCAGTTAGATACCTGTACCTTTATGGTGCCCTTATGTTGTCAGTTAGATACCTGTACCTTTATGGTGCCCTTATGTTGTCAGTTAGATACCTGTACATTTATGGTCACCATATGTTGTCAGTTAGATGCATGTACCTTTATGGTCCCCTTATGTTGTCAGTTAGATACCTGTACCTTTATGGTCCCCTTATGTTGTCAGTTAGATACCTGTACCTATGGTCACCTTATGTTGTCAGTTAGATACCTGTACATTTATGTCCACCATATGTTGTCAGTTAGATGCCTGTACCTTTATGGTCCCCTTATGTTGTCAGTTAGATGCCTGTACCTTTATGGTCCCCTTATGTTGTCAGTTAGATGCCTATACCTTTATGGTCCCCTTATGTTGTCAGTTAGATGCCTGTACCTTTATGGTCCCCTTATGTTGTCAGTTAGATACCTGTACCTATGGTCACCTTATGTTGTCAGTTAGATACCTGTACATTTATGTCCACCATATGTTGTCAGTTAGATGCCTGTACCTTTATGGTCCCCTTATGTTGTCAGTTAGATGCCTGTACCTTTATGGTCCCCTTATGTTGTCAGTTAGATACCTGTACATTTATGGTCACCATATGTTGTCAGTTAGATGCCTATACCTTTATGGTCCCCTTATGTTGTCAGTTAGATGCCTGTACCTTTATGGTCCCCTTATGTTGTCAGTTAGATACCTGTACCTTTATGGTGCCCTTATGTTGTCAGTTAGATGCCTGTACCTTTATGGTCCCCTTATGTTGTCAGTTAGATACCTGTACCTTTTTATGTCCACCATATGTTGTCAGTTAGATACCTGTACCTTTATGCCCCCCTGTTGTTAGGTTCAGACCAGAAATGTTGGGCAAATAAAAATATGTGCAATGCTCTCGTGTGAACGGGTTCTAAAGAAGAGAAAAGCTTGTCTAGGCATTTTCCTGCATTTGAAGGTGTGGTGTGAACAAGTCCTTTGATTCAATGATAATATGCAGTGCCCTGCCCCCACCTATAGAGGTCAGTATAGGGCACCACCATTGCTCTTTGTTCAGAGACGGTTATCTCTGCTCAGAGGACAGCAGGGAGCAGTGTGTGTGGTTGGGTGGTTGTTGGGTATACAAAGGATCACATCAATAACTCATCTATTGTCGATGAGTAAAGTTATCCTCAAAGCATGATGTTTAATACATTGTTAAAGAAGGGTTAATTAACCCATTAAATACCAGAGGACGTGCCATTTAATTCAACACTGATAGGCTATTAGTTGTGTTAGAAGGCTGAAGCATTTCTATAAATAATGTATAGAGCTGGTCGGTCCTCCTGGCAGATAAACACTCATGCGGTTACAGAAAGACGAGTCACAAACACCAGCCTGCTTGTAGTCGATGCAAATCAGTGCGTGTGTTTGTTTCTGATTCCTATAGACGTCTATTCTGTGTGAGCTGAGACGTCCAGGGTGATCCATATACAGCATAGCCCTGTACACTCTATACGTTCTATAATCTCTGTACTGTCTATAAGCCCTGTACACTCTATAATCTCTGTACTGTCTATAAGCCCTGTACACTCTATACGTTCTATAATCTCTATACTGTCTATAAGCCCTATACGTTCTATAATCTCTGTACTGTCTATAAGTCCTATGCGTTCTATAATCTCTGTACTGTCTATAAGTCCTATGCGTTCTATAATCTCTGTACTGTCTATAAGCCCTGTACATTCTATACCCCCCTATACGCTCTATACTGTCTATACATTCTATACACTCTATACTGTCTATAAGCCCTGTACACTCTATACGTTCTATAATCTCTGTACTGTCTATAAGCCCTGAACACTCTATAATCTCTGTACTGTCTATAAGCCCTGTACATTCTATACGTTCTATAATCTCTATACTGTCTATAGGCCCTGTACACTCTATATGCTCTATACGTTGTATATGTTCTATACATTGTATGTGTTCTATACATTCTATACGCTCTATACATTCTATATGTTCTATACGCTCTATACATTGTATGTGTTCTATACGTTCTATACATTGTATATGTTCTATATGTTCTATACATTGTATATGTTCTATACGTTCTATACATTCTATATGTTCTATACGCTCTATACATTGTATATGTTCTATACGTTCTATACATTGTATGTGTTCTATACGTTCTATACATTGTATGTGTTCTATACGCTCTATACATTGTATGTGTTCTATACATTCTATATGTTCTATACATTCTATATGTTCTATACGCTCTATACATTGTATGTGTTCTATACATTCTATATGTTCTATACATTCTATATGTTCTATACGCTCTATACATTGTATGTGTTCTATACATTCTATACGTTCTATACGCTCTATACATTGTATGTGTTCTATACATTCTATACGTTCTATACGCTCTATACATTGTATGTGTTCTATACATTCTATACGTTCTATACGCTCTATACATTGTATGTGTTCTATACATTCTATACGCTCTATACATTCTATATGCTCTATACATTGTATGTGTTCTATACGCTCTATACATTGTATGTGTTCTATACATTCTATATGTTCTATACATTCTATATGTTCTATACGCTCTATACATTGTATGTGTTCTATACATTCTATACGTTCTATACGCTCTATACATTGTATGTGTTCTATACATTTTATACGTTCTATACGCTCTATACATT
>NC_053491.1:1889288-1966788 GCF_905171775.1 Rana temporaria | reverse complement strand
TTGGTCCTCGGCTCAATATATCTCTAGATAGAAGTCTCTCCCCATTGGTCCTCGGCTCAATATACCTCTAGATAGAAGTCTCTCCCCATTGGTCCTTGGCTCAATATACCTCTAGATAGAAGTCTCTCCCCATTGGTCCTCGGCTCAATATATCTCTAGATAGAAGTCTCTCCCCATTGGTCCTCGGCTCAATATATCTCTAGATAGAAGTCTCTCCCCATTGGTCCTCGGCTCAATATATCTCTAGATAGAAGTCTCTCCCCATTGGTCCTCAGCTCAATATACCTCTAGATAGAAGTCTTTCCCCATTGGTCTTCAGCTCAATATATCTCTAGATAGAAGTCTCCCCCATTGGTCCTCGGCTCAATATACCAGTAGATAGAAGTCTCTCCCCATTGGTCCTTGGCTCAATATACATTTAGATAGAAGTCTCTCCCCATTGGTCCTTGGCTCAATATATCTCTAGATAGAAGTCTCTCCCCATTGGTCCTCGGCTCAATATACCAGTAGATAGAAGTCTCTCCCCATTGGTCCTTGGCTCAATATACATTTAGATAGAAGTCTCTCCCCATTGGTCCTTGGCTCAATATATCTCTAGATATAAGTCTCTCCCCATTGGTTCTTGGAACAATATGCCTCTAGATAGAAGTCTCTCCCAATTGGTCCTCGGCTCAATATACCGATACCTGCTGCATGGAGATAGCATGTCCTCGCCATCGTTGTATGGATCGGCTTTGTTCTGGAAATTGTCTTCTGGCCCCCTCCATGTCCTGGTGTGATGATCAGACTGATATCACTGGATAGGAACGTAGGTTATTGTAAGGGGGGGGGGGGGGCGATGTCCCCGGGGGGGTGCACTCTGCACAGTGCCGCATGTTCATTCTATATAAATACAGGAAATAAAATGATCAATACCCATTGGTGTTAATTTGGGTGTTTTGATTGACAGCAGATATTGATCGGCGACCACAGACAGCAGTTATTTCTCGGCGTTGTATATTTCCATCTGTTTTGATGGGATAATTATTGATTGGCGCATACATCTTTTATAGTTTTACTTCATAGCAAGTGAAATTCAATCTGAGAAAAATCTGTAATATTTTATGATTGGTCAGTTTACCCGCCATGACCTCTCCTTCACCGACCATGAGACAAAATGAAACCTGGAAAATGAAAGTCATAAGAAAAGAAAAAAAATATGAAAAAACCTGAAATGTCCGTCCCGTTGTTTTACAAACTGTTCAAAGATTTTCTCACACGTGGCTTTAGCATCGCAAACCTTCATTTAATCAATTGTCTAATTACCGATCCGCGGGATTCAGCTGTTTCCAGGCACAATGCCCTCCAATGCAGCTGAAGGAGACTTTCCTCCGAGCGGCTCCGAGTCTTGTGTCTAATCCGAGACTTTACAACGCCCGTCATCCCCCCCACCACACCGGAGTCCGGAGCTGAAAAAGAACATTATTATTATATTATATAAGTACCTGAAATTATAATAATAATTACTATACAGGATTTATATAGTGCCAACGGTTTGCATAGCCCTTTACATTGTAATAGGAGACCATTCAATACCGGAGGATTGGGAGGACCCTGCTCCTCCAATCTAATCAGGTGAAATTCATTTTTTATAGGCATGTGCCAGAGGTGTAACTAGAACCCCCCAGGGCCCCGAATAAAGAAACTAGGCTGGTGCCCTTCCCTCCAAGTCTGGGGCCCTTCCCTCCAAGTCTGGGGCCCTTCCCTCCGAGCCCAGGGCCCCTTACTCACACCCTTTATTATGGTGCTTTATTGCATTTCCTTTCAAACCCAGGGCACTTCCCTCCGAGCCCAGTGCCCTTCCTGCTGTTCCTGGGGCCCTTTACTCCCATCACAGAGCCCTTTATTATGGTGCTTTATTGCTCTTCCTTCCAAGCCCAGGGCCCTTCCCTCCGAGACCAGGGCCCTTCCCGCTAATCCCAGGGCCCTTTACTCCCACCATAAAGATCTTTCTTAAGGTGCTTTATTGCCCTTTTCTCTCATCACTGAGCCCTTTTTTGATGGCCCTTTATTCCTTCCAAGCCTGGGACCCTTCTCTCTGAGCCCAGGGCCCTTTCCTCCGAACCCAGGGCCCTTCCCTGCTCAAATTGTGGAGCCCTTTATTATGGTGCTTTATTGCCCTTCCTTCCAAGCCTAGGGCCCCTTCTCTCTGAGCCCTTGGCCCTTCCCACTGATCCCAGAGCCCTTTCCACTGACCCCAAGGCCCTTTAATCCCATCTTGGAGCCCTTTATTTTGGTGCCTAATTGCTCTTCCTTCCAAGCCCAGGGCCCCTTCCCCCTGAGCCCGGGGCCCTTCTCACTGAGCCCAGGGCCCTTTACTCCCACCGTGGAGCCCTTTATTGTGGTGCTTTATTGCCCTTCCTTCCAAGCCTAGGGCCCCTTCCCTCTGAGCCTAGGGCCCCTTCCCACTGAGCCCAGGACCCTTCCCACTGATCCCATTGCCCTTTACTCCCATCTTGGAGCCCTTTATTTTGGTGCTTTATTGCTCTTCCTTCCAAGCCTAGGGCCCCTTCCCCCTGAGCCCAGGACCCTTCCCACTGATCCCAGGACCCTTCCCACTGATCCCATTGCTCTTTACTTTCATTACTGAGCCCTTTTTATGGCCCCTTATTGCCCTTCCTTCCAAGCCTGGGGCCCTTCTCTCTGAGCCCAGGGTCCTTCCCACTGAGCCCAGGGCCCTTCCCACTGAGCCCAGGGCCCTTCCCACTGACCCCAAGGCCCTTTACTCCCACTGTAGAGCCTTTTATTATGGTGCTTTATTGCCTTTCCTTTCAAGCCCAGGGCCTTTCCCTCCGAGCCCAGGGCCCTTCCCGCTGACCCCAGGGCCATTTACTCCCATGATGGAGCCCTTTATTACAGTGCTTTATTGCCCTTCCTTCCAAGCCCAGGGCCCTTCCCTCCAAGTTCAGGGCCCTTCCCGCTGACCCCAGGGCCCTTTACCCCCATCATGGAGCCCTTTATTATGGTACTTTATTGCCCTTCTTCAAAGCCGAGGGCCATGTTCCCTCTGAGCCCAGGGCCCTTCCCATTGATCCCAGGGCCCTTTACCCCCATCATGGAGCCCTTTATTACAGTGCTTTATTGCCCTTCCTTCCAAGCCCACAGGATCTGGAGGGAGAGAGAGAGCAGCTGTGGCTCCTCCCGGCTCTCTTCTCCTCTCCCGACTCTCTCCTGGACACTTCTGCACTCAACTGTGGACTGTGCTCTCTCTCCCCTCCTGCCTCCTACCAGTGCAAAGGTTCTGTGTGCCTGTGATTACTGCTGTCGGCTTCTGAATACAGTGCTGCACTGGCAGGAAGAAGGAGCGGGAGAGAGATCACAGCCTGCACCGGCTCTCTCTTTGTCTCCTCGCCACTCCCAGCGCTGGGTTAAGAAGAGTAGTGATGCTGATGTCGCTACTCCTGTTGGCCTTGTAACAGAAGGAAGGTGCCCCCATCCCTACAGTTAACCATCCCGCCAACCCCTTGTCCTGTCCCTGGCTGGAGTCCTGTGCTGAGAACAAGTCAATCCTCTGCATAGAGCCCTTCTTAGGCACAAGGTGGGTTTCAAAATCTCGGATGAAATCCAATCAGACACAGGCTCCCCCAAGATGGCTCCTGTAGTCCTGTGCTGAGGACAAGTCAATCCTCTGCAAGGTTCCCCTGGAGTCAGAGGTAAACAACAGCACTTATGTGACCAATTTATTAACCTCTGGAACAGGGAAATAGTTTAGCGGTCTGCGGTTCCGGGCCTCACCCTGACAGAGGCTCAGCACCCTCAGCACCAGCCTCAATTCCTGTTCAATGATCATCTAACGACTCGCATGTAAATAAATGAGAAGCCAGAGAACATATCTCTGTGACGGGTCATTTATCGTCTCTGCACTCCGTCACTCACAAGTAGAGAGCAGAGCGGTGTTGCATGTGAGAAGCCATGCTTAACATACCGCGTCTCTGAGCACAAAACCATCCGTTGGGTTCAGACATTGACAGCGACTGCGAGGAGATTTGGATGTTTCCAAATTTCTGAATCACAATAGTAACGAATTTCAACGAATCTAAAAAAAGGAATGAATTTGAACCAGAAAAAAGAAAGAAAATGAATTTGAAATGGAAACATATTGCAATAAATACAGTAGGGTATCAAATTAAAATAAGACGATGATCACTAGAAAACAATAGAATAGAATAGGAAGAGTATAGCTGTCAAAAATTCAAATCGATCCGAAAATCACGATTATACTAAGCGAATCCAAATATACAAATCAAATCCCGAAAAAAGAATCATTCTAACATATCGATACCAATAAGGATAATCAAAATGATTAACCTACCAGATCAGAAACAAAATGAAAGAAAGGTTTCCGTATTGTACGTGTCTAACTGGTATTTTATTTTGTGCGTAAAAATTTGTTACAATCTTTTCAATACTCGGACCAATGGGTGAACATTGTCCACATTGAGAAACTGTTCTTTCATTTTATCCATAGAAGCGTGGAAAGTCTGTTCCGTAAGAAGAACTTCAGCATTTAGAAGAACTTATTATTGCCAGATAGTCAAGGTTGTTCCTTGCAAAACGTTCTCAGATCTGCTGCATTCCCTACAAAGATTAGACCATGTGTGGCCAACTGGAGCATTCCATGACCCCCATCCAAGAGATGAGAAGTCTCTTCTCAACGACATGCCATATGACCAACATTCTAGCGTCTGGTCATGTGACTTGGAACTGGAGCATTTAATTACTCACATCCATATCCACATTGGTCATATGGCATGTCGTTGAGAAGAGACTTCTCATCTCTTGGATGTGGGTCATGGAATGCTCCAGTTCCAAGTTACATGACCAGGCGCTTGAATGTTGGTCATATGGCATGTCGTTGAGAAGAGACTTCTTGTTTCTTGGATGTGGGTCATGGAATGCTCCAGTTCCAAGTCACATGACCAGAAGCTAGAATGTTGGTCATATGGCATGTCGTTGAGAAGAGACTTCTCATCTCTTGGATGTGGGTCATGGAATGCTCCATTTCCAAGTCACATGACCAGACGCTGGAATGTTGGTCATATGGCATGTCGTTGAGAAGAGACTTCTTGTTTCTTGGATGTGGGTCATGGAATGCTCCAGTTCCAAGTCACATGACCAGACGCTAGAATGTTGGTCATATGGCATGTCGTTGAGAAGAGACTTCTCATCTGTTGGATGTGGGTCATGGAATGCTCAAGTTCCAAGTCACATGACCAGACACTAGAATGTTGGTCATATGGCATGTCGTTGAGAAGAGACTTCTTGTTTCTTGGATGTGGGTCATGGAATGCTCCACTTCCAAGTCACATGACCAGACGCTAGAATGTTGGTCATATGGCATGTCGTTGAGAAGAGACTTCTCATCTCTTGGATGTGGGTCATGGAATGCTCCAGTTCCAAGTCACATGACCAGACACTAGAATGTTGGTCATATGGCATGTCATTGAGAAAAGACTTCTTGTTTCTTGGATGTGGGTCATGGAATGCTCCAGTTCCAAGTCACATGACCAGACGCTAGAATGTTGGTCATATGGCATGTCGTTAAGAAGAGACTTCTTGTTTCTTGGATGTGGGTCATGGAATGCTCCAGTTTCAAGTCACATGACCAGACACTAGAATGTTGGTCATATGGCATGTTGTTGAGAAGAGACTTCTTACCTCTTGGATGTGGGTCATGGAATGCTCCATTTCTAAGTCACATGACCAGACACTAGAATGTTGGTCATATGGCATGTCGTTGAGAAGAGACTTCTCATCTCTTGGATGTGGGTCATGGAATGCTTCAGTTCCAAGTCACATGACCAGACACTAGAATGTTGGTCAAATGGCATGTCGTTGAGAAGAGACTTCTCATTTCTTGGATGTGGGTCATGGAATGCTCCAGTTCCAAGTCACATGACCAGACACTAGAATGTTGGTCATATGGCATGTGGTTGAGAAGAGACTTCTTGTTTCTTGGATGTGGGTCATGGAATGCTCCAGTTCCAAGTCACATGACCAGACACTAGAATGTTGGTCATATGGCATGTGGTTGAGAAGAGACTTCTTGTTTCTTGGATGTGGGTCATGGAATGCTCCAGTTCCAAGTCACATGACCAGACGCTAGAATGTTGGTCATATGGCATGTCGTTGAGAAGAGACTTCTCATCTGTTGGATGTGGGTCATGGAATGCTCAAGTTCCAAGTCACATGACCAGACACTAGAATGTTGGTCATATGGCATGTCGTTGAGAAGAGACTTCTTGTTTCTTGGATGTGGGTCATGGAATGCTCCACTTCCAAGTCACATGACCAGACGCTAGAATGTTGGTCATATGGCATGTCGTTGAGAAGAGACTTCTCATCTCTTGGATGTGGGTCATGGAATGCTCCAGTTCCAAGTCACATGACCAGACACTAGAATGTTGGTCATATGGCATGTCATTGAGAAAAGACTTCTTGTTTCTTGGATGTGGGTCATGGAATGCTCCAGTTCCAAGTCACATGACCAGACGCTAGAATGTTGGTCATATGGCATGTCGTTAAGAAGAGACTTCTTGTTTCTTGGATGTGGGTCATGGAATGCTCCAGTTTCAAGTCACATGACCAGACACTAGAATGTTGGTCATATGGCATGTTGTTGAGAAGAGACTTCTTACCTCTTGGATGTGGGTCATGGAATGCTCCATTTCTAAGTCACATGACCAAACACTAGAATGTTGGTCATATGGCATGTCGTTGAGAAGAGACTTCTCATCTCTTGGATGTGGGTCATGGAATGCTTCAGTTCCAAGTCACATGACCAGACACTAGAATGTTGGTCAAATGGCATGTCGTTGAGAAGAGACTTCTCATTTCTTGGATGTGGGTCATGGAATGCTCCAGTTCCAAGTCACATGACCAGACACTAGAATGTTGGTCATATGGCATGTGGTTGAGAAGAGACTTCTTGTTTCTTGGATGTGGGTCATGGAATGCTCCAGTTTCAAGTCACATGACCAGACACTAGAATGTTGGTCATATGGCATGTCATTGAGAAAAGACTTCTTGTTTCTTGGATGTGGGTCATGGAATGCTCCAGTTCCAAGTCACATGACCAGACGCTAGAATGTTGGTCATATGGCATGTCGTTAAGAAGAGACTTCTTGTTTCTTGGATGTGGGTCATGGAATGCTCCAGTTTCAAGTCACATGACCAGACACTAGAATGTTGGTCATATGGCATGTTGTTGAGAAGAGACTTCTTACCTCTTGGATGTGGGTCATGGAATGCTCCATTTCTAAGTCACATGACCAAACACTAGAATGTTGGTCATATGGCATGTCGTTGAGAAGAGACTTCTCATCTCTTGGATGTGGGTCATGGAATGCTTCAGTTCCAAGTCACATGACCAGACACTAGAATGTTGGTCAAATGGCATGTCGTTGAGAAGAGACTTCTCATTTCTTGGATGTGGGTCATGGAATGCTCCAGTTCCAAGTCACATGACCAGACACTAGAATGTTGGTCATATGGCATGTGGTTGAGAAGAGACTTCTTGTTTCTTGGATGTGGGTCATGGAATGCTCCAGTTTCAAGTCACATGACCAGACACTAGAATGTTGGTCATATGGCACATGGCAGGTTGGCATTTTGGGTTTGAACATCAGTAGAGTCTTTACATACCTTGAATGAAGGTTCTGCTGATTCCATCACTGCCATGCTCCACAGATGCAGCTTCAGGGAACGTGACTGAAATCCAGAGTGCTGGAGGACTTCATTTAGACAACTGCCTGGTATGTTTTGATGCTTGTTGACTTAAGAGCTCTATGGAGGCATTAGAATGATAAGAGTTTTCTATGGAGCCATTAACATTTTAAGGGCTTTCTATGGAATAAGGACTTTCTACAGAGGTTTTAGAATGATAAGACCTTTCTATGGAGGCGTTAGAATGATAAGACCTTTCTATGGAGGCGTTAGAATGTTAAGAGCTTTCTATGGAAGCATTAGAATAAGGACTTTCTATGGAAGCATTAGATTGATAAGGGTTTTCTATGGAAGCGTTAGAATGATAAGGGTTTTCTATGGAGGCGTTAGAATGTTAAGAGCTTTCTATGGAAGCATTAGAATAAGGACTTTCTATGGAAGCATTAGAATAAGGACTTTCTATGGAAGCATTAGAATAAGGACTTTCTATGGAAGCATTAGAATAAGGACTTTCTATGGAAGCGTTAGAATGATAAGGGTTTTCTATATAGAACTCTGCTCCTAACATGAATGATTTGCTCACTAGCTCAGTCCTGGGGCCACGAAGTTGCCATGAAATCAGTCATCTAAAATATATAAAAGAGGCGTCATAGAGGGCGGACACAAGGGGACCCTTGATCTAGCGATCCCATCTTCCTGAACATGGTTGCAGATTGGACCGTCATTCATTTGTTGTTCTGGTGGGAAGATTTGAGGAGCCATTTATAATAAAAATGAAATAGTATGTAAAGAGTATGAGAAAAAAAGTGCCTTGTCCCCCCCCCCCCCCTCCAGGCTGACCAATCATGTTCCATGTTTCGTTCTGCAGGAAAATGGAAGGAGGAGTCTGACTGGCGACAATCGTCACATTTTGTTCCATATTCCCATTCCCCCCCCACAATTATTCTCTAAACTGTTCCGCAGTCACTTGTCTGTATTACAAAACCGTATTTCTGCTTTTTGTTCCAGAATTAAGGTTGCTTTGAAGAATCTGTCACACATAAAACCATGTCAACGTTTTGTAGATTAAAACACTGCCAAAAAATTCTTCTTTTTAAAGTCACATCGCGCTATGGAGGAGTAACTCTGCAGGTTCGGCTCCTTCTCTCCAAACCTCCACATTGATGGAGTCAGGAGGAGGGAGGAGCTGTCAATGCTGCTCTTGGCCCAGAGAGAATTCTTCACAATGTGCCCCCTTACATCCTTCAGAGTGACCCCTTACATCATCAGAGTGACCCCTTACATCATCAGAGTGACCCCTTACATCATCAGAGTGACCCCTTACATCATCAGATTGACCCCTTACATCATCAGAGTGACCCCTTACATCATCAGATTGACCCCTTACATCTTTCAGAGTGACCTCTTACATCATCAGAGTGACCCCTTACATCATCAGAGTGACCCCTTACATCATCAGATTGACCCCTTACATCATCAGATTGACCCCTTACATCTTTCAGAGTGACCTCTTACATCATCAGAGTGACCCCTTACATCATCAGAGTGACCCCTTACATCATCAGATTGACCCCTTACATCATCAGAGTGACCCTTTACATCATCAGAGTGACCCCTTACATCATCAGAGTGACCCCTTACATCATCAGAGTGACCCCTTACATCATAAGATTGACCCCTTACATCATCAGAGTGACCCCTTACATCATCAGAGTGACCCCTTACATCATCAGAGTGACCCCTTACATCATCAGAGTGACCCCTTACATCATCAGAGTGACCCCTTACATCATCAGAGAGAGCCCTAACATCATCAGAGTGACCCCTTACATCATCAGAGTGACCCCTTACATCATCAGAGTGACCCCTTACATCATCAGAGTGACCTCTTACATCATCAGAGTGACCCCTTACATCCTTCAGAGTGCCACCCTATGTCCTTCTACTCATGAGTGCCCTGTAAGTTAGTGCCCTCTTATATCCTCCTGGTCTCCCAGAGTGCAACTAAAGTTAGTGCCTTTTTAGGTCTAGCTTCTCCAGAGTATCCTCTTAGTGACCCTTATGTTCTGCTCCTCTAGAGTGCCTCCTACATAAGTGCCCCCTTATGTTCTCCTCCTCCAGAGTGCCTCCTACATAAGTGCCCCCCTTATGTCCTGCTCCTCCAGAGTGCCTCCTACATAAGTGCCCCCCTTATGTCCTGCTCCTTCAGAGTGCCCCCTACATAATTGCTCCTTTATGTCCTCCTCCTCCAGAGTGCCTCTTACATAATTGCCCCCCTTATGTCCTCCTCCTTCAGAGTGCCTCCTACATAATTGCCCCCTTATGTCCTTCTCCTCCAGAGTGTCTCCTACATAATTGCCCCCTTATGTCCTCCTTCTCCAGAGTGCCCCCTACATAATTGCCCCCTTATGTCCTCCTCCTCCAGAGTGCCCCCTACATAATTGCCCTGTTATGTCCTCCTCCTCCAGAGTGTCTCCTACATAATTGCCCCCTTATGTCCTCCTCCTCCAGAGTGCCTCCTACATAATTGCCCCCTTATGTCCTCCTCCTCCTCCAGAGTGCCCCCTACATAATTGCCCCCTTATGTCCTCCTCCTCCAGAGTGCCCCCTACATAATTGCCCCCTTATGTCCTCCTCCTCCAGAGTGCCTCCTACATAATTGCCCCCTTATGTCCTCCTCCTCCTCCAGAGTGCCTCCTACATAATTCCCCCCCTTATGTCCTCCTCCTCCTCCTCCAGAGTGCCTCCTACATAATTCCCCCCTTATGTCCTCCTCCAGAGTGCCTCCTACATAAGTGCCCCACTTATGTCCTGCTCCTTCAGAGTGCCCCCTACATAATTGCCCCCTTATGTCCTCCTCCTCCAGAGTGCCTCCTACATAATTGCCCCCTTATGTCCTCCTCCTCCAGAGTGCCCCCTACATAATTGCCCCCTTATGTCCTCCTCCTCCAGAGTGCCCCCTACATAATTGCCCCTTATGTCCTCCTCCTCCAGAGTGCCTCCTACATAATTGCCCCCTTATGTCCTCCTCCTCCAGAGTGCCCCCTACATAATTGCCCCCTTATGTCCTCCTCCTCCAGAGTGCCTCCTACATAATTCCCCCCTTATGTCCTCCTCCTCCAGAGTGCCCCCTTTCACATACATTCTGGCCTGGCCACAACTTGCAAGTGGTAAAACACTTTAGAAAAAAAATACCTTCTCAGCGACTCTGAATCGCACATGCACAGTTTCTGAGCCAGCCGATTAGAGAAAGGCCGAGCTCGGCCTCTACTTGTGCATCGTGACGTGTGAATATAAGCCACACCCCACTTCCCAACCCAAAGCCGAGCCTGGCAGTTCCCGAATCAGGTGGCTCCTGTACTGTACATGTGCAATGCAGAGTCGCAGTCTCAGATAAGGATTTTATTTCTAAAATGTTCCACTGCACGTGAGTTGCGAGTCACGGGTGGCCAAGACATTACCTAACAAGTATTTTTTTTATGGGCACTTTACTCCTATCTACTGACTGCTGAAAGCGCGTGTTTTGGCAACACTGCGTCTTGGAGCCCCCCCGCCCCCCATGGTGGTGGAATGCCAGGACTCGGTCGACCTTTGTGACCCTGGTAGGGTGCCCACGTGTCCTGGATTGCCCAGGACTGTCCCGCAAATTACATGTCTGTCCTGGGTCCCGGGCACTTTAATTCCGGGACAATGCAATGTCCCGGAATGAACTAGTAACGAACTAGTAACTACATTTCCAGAACTGGTTGCTATGGCATCTTGCAACCAGTGACAATTTACTCTCAGACAGAGAGGCCGGGAGCGAGGCCTGCGCCTAGTGCAGCACTGCTGTCCCCACCCACCTCGGCACCTCCTCCTTTGCTGGCACCCAGCGGCAACCAGCAGGGACGGGTGTGATCTTCACTCTCCAGATAGTAATGCCACTCCTTTACTTTTACGCACGCGGCTCATGCAGAGGGAGTGATAGCAGTACTGCATCTGGTGGCAGGCTATGGGTGGCACACGGCACCACATCTGGTGGCAGGCTTTGGGTGGCACACGGCACTACATCTGGTGGCAGGCTATGGGTGGCACATGGCACTACATCTGGTGGCAGGCTATGGGTGGCACATGGCACTACATCTGGTGGCAGGCTATGGTTGGCACACGGCACTACATCTGGTGGCAGGCTATGGGTGGCACATGGCACTACATCTGGTGGCAGGCTATGGGTGGCACATGGCACTACATCTGGTGGCAGGCTATGGTTGGCACACGGCACTACATCTGGTGGCAGGCTATGGGTGGCAAGTGGCACTGCATCTGGTGGCAGGCTATGGGTGGCAAGTGGCACTGCATCTGGTGGCAGGCTATGGGTGGCACATGGCGCTACATCTGGTGGCAGGCTATGGGTGGCACATGGCACTACATCTGGTGGCAAGCTATGGGTGGCACATGGCGCTACATCTGGTGGCAGGCTATGGGTGGCACATGGCACTGCATCTGGTGGCATATTGACTTAATATCTTAATAATCTGCCGCCAAATTCCCCATCAACCCTGAGACTACTTTTTCCCCGCCCCACATCTTTTTTTTTGGGGGGGGGGGTGTCCCTGAAAAATCGGGGTCATCTGGTTTATCATGCAGTGAAATAAAGCTATTTGTTGTACAATGAACCAGACAACCCTCGATCCTTTTTTTAAACACACAGTGATGGTCACCTTTGCCGATCGGACCACCGACTGGCTTTTTCTTGGGTCATCCAACTCACCAGATACATGGCACGCAGTGGCTTTAATCTGATCCTCGGCCATGGCCTATTGCCGGCTCTGCAGAATTTGGCCCTGCCGTTTAGGATCGTGATGATTTCCTTCCTCTGATCTTTTCGGCAGAGTTATTCCGCGTACACACTGTCGTTTTTCGGCATGAAAAAAAAAAATTGTTTCTCAGCATGTCCAAAAAACGAAGTTTTTCCAACTTCATCATTAAAAACGATGTTGCCCACACACCATCGTTTTTGAAAAATGATGAACAAAGCGCGGTGACGTACAACACGTACAACGGCACTCTGAAGGAGAAGTTCTATTCGCCTTTGGGCTGCTTTTAGCTGATTCCATGTTAGTAAAAGACGATTTGCGCTTTTTTGTCTGTTACAGCGTGATGAATGTGCGATCTTCATTATGAATGGTAGTTTTACCAGAACGAGCGCTCCCGTCTCATAACTCGCTTCTGGGCATGCGCAGGTTTAAAACGTCGTTTTAGCCCACACACGATCATTTTTTACAACCCGAAAAACTACATTTTAAAAAACGACGTTAAAAAATGCAGCATGTTCGGGGAAAAAAATTGTCGTTTTTCATAAGCCGAAAAACGATGTAAAGCCCACACACGATGGGCCAGATCCACAAAGAACTTACGTTGGCGTATCTATTGATACGCCGCGTAACTTCTAGGATGCTCCGGCGTATCTTTGTTTTGTATCCACAAAACAAGATACGCCTGAATGGGGGCTAGATCCGACTGACGTACGTCTTAGTACGCCGTCGAATCTAAGGTGCATATTTACGCTGGCCGCTAGGTGGCGCTTCCGTTGATTTTCGCGTTGAGTATGCAAATTAGCTAGATATGGCAATCCTCAAATGTAAGTCCGGCCGGCGCATTTTTTTACGTCGTTTCCGTAAGGCTTTTTTCGGCGTAAAGTTACCCCTGAGTCTATGAGGCGTACGCAATGTTATATATGGTCGTCGAGCCAGCGTCAAATTTTCCGTTGTTTACGCCGTTTGCGTAAAACATTCGCGAATAGGGCTTTGCGTAAATTACGTTCACGTCGAAAGCATTGACTATTTGCGACGTGATTTCGAGCAATGCGCACTGGGCTACCCCCACGGACGGCGCATGCGCCGTTCAAAAAAAACATCATTTATGTGGGGTCAAGTAGAATTAACATAAAACACGCCCACATCTTTGTCATTTGAATTGCGCGCCCTTTCGCCGACACATTTACGCTATGCCACCGTAACTTTAGACGCAAGTGCTTTGAGAATACAGCACTTGCCTCTCAAAGTAGCGGCGGCGTAGCGTAACTACGATACGCTACGCCCATTTAAAGTTACGCCTATCTCTGTGGATCCGGCCCGATGATTTTAAATGACATTTGTAAAAACTTCGTTTTTTTTCTCTTCTCGAAAAACGACCGTGTGTACGCGGCATCAGACCTCGTCCCCTTCCTTTGTATATCCCATATGGTGGTTTAAAAACTGAATTACATTAAAAATTGTCTTCTGCTCCGGCGGCCATAACCGTAAAAAATTCCGCTCATCGAGATCCTGAGACGACTTCCTTGTTACTTTAATGACTCCGCAATATACCTTGTGATGGCGTCCCAGAACATAAAAAAAACTTTTAGGCGCGGCAATATCATCTGGAAAACAACTGGCGTCACGTCAGGCAGGTGTCCTTAAATCAGAGATGCCGCGCCATCCGAGGTGCGCCGAGAAATGACTGTTATGGAAGATCCTTAATTACAAAACATTCGCAATAAAAGAAGGATTGTTATTTCTCTTTTTTATATTCTCGGATTATTGTGCTTTTTGGAGTCTTGGATTGGATAACGCCGATGATTTTACTTCCGTTTATAACGAGTTTTATAGTTGTGTGTAGTCGTGTAAGAAGATGGTGGAATGTGCGCGGAGCTCTACGCCGGCAGAGCAATATTCACCTTTGTGCAATCATTGAATATTTTTCCTGGGAGACTGCAGCAATTCTGGAGCATAATATGCACGGCTGAAATGGAACATTAGCCTTATTTATTTATTTTAATCATTTATATGGTGCAGATACATTTTTTCAGTAATTTTATAAAGCATGTAGAGCATTCACATTAGCCTTTCCCCCCTATAGAGCTTACAGCCTAATAACCCTATTGTAGTCATATGGACACATGTACTATGAGCAGTGGCGTAGCGTGGGGGGTGCAAGGGGGGCCACCGCCCCGGGCATAGAAATTTAGAGGGGCGCTGTCACGAGTGTGGAGAGGAGGGAGCGCCAACAACAGATGGGACATAGGAACATATGCATGATGTCACCACTCCAGGCTTTACCAGTCATTATCAAGCACACTCTCCTCTTCCCTACAGCCACTGCTGTCTCACACAGTGGATCATGTGACCAGACTGGAGCTAGCTGAAAATGGGTAAGTCCATGGTTCAGGGGGGTGCAAATTACTTGCCTCGCCCCAGGCGCTGACAACCCACGCTACGCAACTGACTTTGAGGCACTGGCTGGAAGGACTGTAGAGTGTGAATATGGGTCACCTACATTCCTCACCTACATAAGATCTCGGGTATCTGTCTTTATTGGAGGAACCAAACATTATTGTTTTCTCAGATCTCAATACAGTTTTTGCTCCCCACAGAGCTTACAATCTAATGTCCCTACTGTAGTCATATTGAAACATCTACTATGAGGCACTGACTGGAAGGAGTGTGAAAATGGGTCACCTACATTCCTCACCTACATAAGATCTCGGGTTTCTGTCTTCGAACGAGGAACCAAACATTATTATTTTCTCAGATCTCAATACGTTTTGTGCCGAGTCCTGGAGCCTGGAGACTTTGTAGAGCTTTGGGTGGGATACATTCTCCATTCTTAGGTCCACATCTTACCTTTTAGTCAGACTTCATTATTAGCCTTAGCTGATGTTTCATAGAGCTTTGGGTGGGATAAAGTCCATTCCTCCAATTTCGAAAAGTTATTGTTTTGGTCCTAAAGCTCAGAGGCTTTGTAGAGCTTTGGGTGGGATACATTCTCCATTCTTAGGTCCACATCTTACCTTTTAGACAGACTTCATTACTAGCCTCGGCTGTTCACAGGTTACATTCGTTTTTTCTCCCTACAGAGCTTACAATCTAATGTCCCTACTGTAGTCATATAAACACATGCACTATATACTGTGAGTCACTGGCTGGCAGGACTGTCAACGTTGTATGGGGTTACCTGGGTTTCTCACCTACACAAGGTTTGGGGTTCCTGTCTTCAATGGAGGAACCAAACATTATTGTTTCCTCAGATCTCAATACGTTTAGCTGAGTCCTGCAGCCTGGAGGCTTTGTAGAGCTTTGGGTGGGATAAATTCTCCATTCCTAGGTTCATATCTCACCTTTTAGTCAGACTTCATTATTAGCCTTAGCTGATGTTTCATAGAGCTTTGGGTGGGATAAAGTCTCCATTCCTCCAATTTCGAAAAGTTATTGTTTTGGTCCTAAAGCTCAGAGGCTTTGTAGAGCTTTGAATGGGATAAATTCTCCATTCCTAGTTCCACATCTGACTTTTTAGCCATATTTAATTATTAACCTCAGCTGTTTACAGGTCACTGTAACGGAATGACCCGGGAGAAACAGAGACTTTGGAAGGATGAGGGGTACTCCTGTGCCAGCGTCATTAATAACTCTTATGTCTAGGGTCACCTTATGTCCGATGGGGCCATAGGGTGACTGAGAAATTATATCCTAAATTACAGGACAGGGGACATTACTGATAGCTCATATTGCAGGAGATATTGCAAAGTGTTGGTTTATTCTATGACTCCTCTCTCTGTGTAGACTGTTGACATGCTAATTGAGTCTGGTCCAGGATCTCTCATGATGTATGCTAAATACTGTTGTGTGTGTGGAATGGAACTTGTCAAGCTGTATGCGGAGACAGAACGTCTGTCTAAAGATGTGGATTGAGGGGGATTCATTGTGTGATGGTGTTTTATTTGAATTCTGTTAATGAAGGAATGTGACTTCTCAGGTGCAGTGATTAGGACATGGTAATTATAGACCGGCGCCGAGATGTCTGGAATGTTTAGCAATTAGCCACCTGAAGGTGTATTGAAGCCCCCCAGGGTGTGATGGGTGGGTGGAGAGTTTGATTGTTCCTGTGATCACTGAAGCATGCCTTGAAAACTGTATATAAACTTGAGAGCTAGCCATTAAAGTTGTCTTGCATTTGAAACCAGAACACAGAGCAAGTCTCGTTATTCTGGGAAATGGGATGTCTGATGTCTGTTAGAGGGTTGGAGTGTCAGATGAGCTGCCGTGGGTTGATGGAAGGTCGTAAACGGTGGTGACCGTTACAGTCACATTTTAATTTCTGCTTCTATAGAGCTTACAATCTAATGTCCCTACTGTAGTCATATGAACACATGCACTATATACTGTGAGGCACTGGCTGGGAGGACTGTGGACCTTGTATGCGGGTTACCTGGGTTTCTCACCTACACAAGGCCCAGCGTTTATGTTTCCAATGGCGATCTCTTAAAAGTGCTGTTCTGAGTCCTAAGTCCCAGAGACTTCATAGAGCTTTGAGTGGGATAAAGTCTCCATTCTGCTGATGTTGTTAAACAGTTAGGTTCTGAGTTCTAAAGGCCAGAGGCTTTGTAGAGCTTTGGATGGGATAAAGTCGCCATTCCTAGGGCCACATCTCACCTTTTAGCCAGACTTCATTATTAGCTTTGACTGATGGGTCATAGTCTCCATTCCTCCAAATCTCGAAAAGTTCTGTTCTTGGTTCTAAAGCCCAGAGGCTTTGTAGAGCTTTGGGCGGGATAAATTCTCCATTCCTCACCTTTTAACCAGACTTCATTATTAGCCTCAGCTGTTCACAGGTCACATTTACATTCATTTTTGCCCCCTGTAGAGCTTTTAGCTAAATGTCCCAACCATAATCATATGGACATATGCACTACATACTGTAAGACACTGGCTGGCAGGACTGTGGACATTGTATGCGGGTTACCTGGATTCCTCACCTACACAAGATCCCAGATTTCTGTCTTTAATGGAGGAACCAAACATTATTGTTTCCTCAGGTCTCAATATGTTTATCTGAGTCCTGGAGCCTGGAGGCTTTGTAGAGCTTTGGGTGGGATAAATTCTCTATTCCTAGGTCCATATCTCACCTTTTAAGCAGATTTCATTATTAGCCTCAGCTGTTCACAGGTCACATTTACATTAATTTCTGCTCCCTACAGAGCTTACAATCTAATGTCCCTACTGTAGTCATATAAACACCTTGGGCCGGATTCAGAGAGCTTTGCCTATCTTTAGGCGGGAATAGCGTAACTCAGGTACACTACGCCGCCGTAAGTTTGAGCAGCAAGTTGCATGGGCCTTGTGCTCATGCGTTGCAGTAATTACACATTGCACACACATGGTCCCATCAGGAATCTCACCCCGAGAAATGTGGCCAACGCTGAAGTGCATGCAGGCATGAAGTGTCTGTAAAGAGGCTGCAGGAAATCAGTAGCCCCAGCGCTGCAATACAACAAAGGATGAGAAAGGGTGAAAACAAGTGTTTTATTAGAAATGACAGCAGTGGTATGATACACCAAACTCAATGCAAATCAGATAAAGATTCCATCCACTGTAATGAGTCCTCGGCACGGAAGAGACAGGCGGCTATTGAAGTGTCAGGAGATCGGATCGGCACAAAGCTCTTCTGGCTCACCAAGTCCTGAAGGTTAAGCATGAAAGTCCTGCGGCATCCGTTACTAAAACAAGTCGAAAGTTGCATATTGTCTGTAATTCCGATAAATTCCATTTCCATTATTTTCATGTCTTAAAGCAGAACTTCCAGGGGAAACAACGAGGGCGTCTTGTATTGTGTCCCTCCTCATATTGTAGGAGGAAAACACTCCTTTGGTCTAGAGATGGAGGAATGAGTAGGAATCACTGCTGCCCCGACAAACGGTGCCCTTTCCCGTTCTCCGACACTCCAGTAAGTGGGAGGGACTTTGACATCCTCATATCCAACCACCAGTCCTCCATTGTATCTAATGATGATGTAGAGGTCTTTCCAACCATTGGTCCTCCTTTGTGTCTAATAATAATGTAAAGGTGGTTCCAACCACTGGTCTTCATTTGTATATGATAATGATGATGTAGAGGCGGATTCAACCACTGGTCCTCCATTGTATGTAATGAGTATGTAGAGGTGGTTCCAACCACTGGTCCTCATTTGTATATGATAATGATGAAGTAGAGGCGGTTCCAACCACTGGTCCTCCATTGTATGTAATGATAATTCTAACGTTTCTTTTCAATTTAAATACATTTGATTGTTATTCTTTTCGCACAGTTATGATTCGTTATAATTCTATCCATAAAAGCTGCAACCGCATTGGTTGATTCTTATATAGACAAAAGGTTTTAATCACTTATTTTATGTATCATTAAGCGTATAAGTGAGGTAAGTGGAAATTGACATCACAAGAGGCAGTTCCAACCACCGGTCCTCCATTGTATGTAATGAGGATGTAGAGGTGGTTCCAACCACTGGTCCTCCATTGTATGTAATGAGGATGTAGAGATGGCTCCAACCACTGGTCCTCCATTGTATGTAATGAGGATGTAGAGGCGGTTCCAACCACCGGTCCTCCATTGTATCTAATAATGATGTAGAGGTGGTTCCAACCACTGGTCCTCCATTGTATGTAATGAGGATGTAGAGGCAGTTCCAACCACTGGTCCTCCATTGTATCTAATAATAATGTAGAGGTGGTTCCAACCACCGGTCCTCCATTGTATCTAATAATGATGTAGAGGTGGTTCCAACCACTGGTCCTCCATTGTATGTATTGAGGATGTAGAGATGGCTCCAACCACTGGTCCTCCATTGTATGTAATGAGGATGTAGAGGTGGTTCCAACCACCGGTCCTCCATTGTATGTAATGAGGATGTAGAGGCGGTTCCAACCACCGGTCCTCCATTGTATGTAATGAGGATGTAGAGGCGGTTCCAACCACAGATCCACCATTGTATGTAATGAGGATGTAGAGGCGGTTCCAACCACCGGTCCTCCATTGTATGTAATGAGGATGTAGAGCAGGGACCTGTTGCGGAACTACACATCCCATGAGGCATTGGAAATCTCTGACATTCACAGACATGAATGGGCATGATGGGAATTGTAGTTTCTGAACAACGGGAGGGCCACAGTTTGGAGACCCCAGATTTAGAGGCAGTTCCAACCATTGGTCCTCCATTGTATCTAATAATGATGTAGAGATGGCTCCAACCACTGGTCCTCCATTGTATGTAATGAGGATGTAGAGGCAGTTCCAACCACTGGTCCTCCATTGTATCTAATAATAATGTAGAGGTGGTTCCAACCACTGGTCCTCCATTGAATCTAATAATGATGTAGAGGTGGTTCCAACCACTGGTCCTCCATTGTATGTAATGAGGATGTAGAGATGGCTCCAACCACCTGTCCTCCATTGTATGTAATGAGGATGTAGAGGTGGTTCCAACCACCGGTCCACCATTGTATGTAATGATGATGTAGAGGTGGTTCCAACCACCGGTCCTCCATTGTATGTAATGAGGATGTAGAGGCGGTTCCAACCACTGGTCCTCCATTGTATGTAATGAGGATGTAGAGGCGGTTCCAACCACCGGTCCTCCATTGTATGTAATGAGGATGTAGAAGCGGTTCCAACCACCGGTCCACCATTGTATGTAATGAGGATGTAGAGCAGGGACCTGTTGCGGAACTACACATCCCATGAGGCATTGTAAATCTCTGACATTCACAGACATGACTGGGCATGATGGGAATTGTAGTTTCTGAACAACTGGAGGGCCACAGTTTGGAGACCGCAGATTTAAAGGCAGTTCCAACCATTTGTCCTCCATTGTATCTAATAATGATGTAGAGATGGCTCTAACCACTGGTCCTCCATTGTATGTAATGAGGATGTAGAGGCGGTTCCAACCACTGGTCCTCCATTGCATCTATGGTAATAATAATGTAGAGGCAGTTCCAACCACTGGTCCTCCATTGTATGTAATGAGGATGCAGAGGCGGTTCCAACCACTGGTTCACCATAGTCTGTAATGACGATGTAGAGACCACAAAGGGTGGACTGGTTGATGGGTGGGATGGATGCTTTTCCATTGAGCCAATGACCCTAAGTGCATGTAGGAAGTGTCATGGTTGGGATTCAAGCTGATGACCCTAGTGAATGTAGGTAGAAATATCATGGTTGAGATTTAAGCCAAGGACCCTTGTGCATGTAGACAGTGTCCAAGTTGGGATTCAGGCTGATGACCCTAGTGCATGTAGGCAGTGTCATGGTTGGGTTTCAAGCTGATGACCTTAGTGCATGTAAGTAGTAGTGTTGTGGTTGGGATTCAAGCTGGTGACCCTAGTGCATGTAGGCAGTGTCATAGTTGGGGTTCAAGTTGATGACCCTAGTTAATGTAGGTAGAAATATCATGGTTGGTATTCAAGCCAATGACCCTAGTACATGTAAGTAGTAGTGTTGTGGTTGCGATTCAAGCTTAAGACCTTAGTGCATGTAGACAGTGTCCAAGTTGGTATTCAGGCTGATGACCCTAGTGCATGTAGGCAGTGTCATGGTTGGTATTCAAGCCGATGACCCTAGTACATATAAGTAGTAGTGTTGTGGTTAGGGTCAAGCTGAAGACCGTAGTGAATGTAGGCAGTGTCTTGGTTGGGATTCAGGTTGATGACCTTAGTGAATGTAGGTAGAAGTATCTTGGTTGGGATTGAAGCCGATGACCTTAGTACATGTAGGTAGTAGTGTTGTGGTTGCGATTCAAGATGAAGACCGTAGTGAATGTAGGCAGTGTCTTGGTTGGGATTGAAGCCGATGATCATAGTGCATGTAGAAAGCGTTGAAGTTGGGATTGAAACCGATGGATGACCTTAGTACATGTAGGTAGTCGTGTCTTGGTTGGGATTGAAGCTGATGACCTTAGTGCATGTAGGTAGTAGTGTCTTGGTTGGGATTGAAGACGATAACCTTAGTACATGTAGGTAGTCATGTCTTGGTTGGGATTGAAGTCGATGACCTTAGTACATGTAGGTAGTCGTGTCGTGGTTGGGATTGAAGCCGATGACCTTAGTACATGTAGGTAGTCGTGTTGTAGTTGTGATCCAAGTCGATGACCTTAGTACATGTAGGTAGTCGTGTCTTGGTTGGGATTGAAGTCGATGACCTTAGTACATGTAGGTAGTCGTGTCGTGGTTGGGATTGAAGCCGATGACCTTAGTACATGTAGGTAGTGGTGTCTTGGTTGGGATTGAAGTCGATGGATGACCTTAGTACATGTAGGTAGTAGTGTCGTGGTTGGGATTGAAGCCGATGGATGACCTTAGTGCATGTAGGTAGTAGTGTCGTGGTTGGGATTGAAGACGATGACCTTAGTACATGTAGGTAGTAGTGTCGTGGTTGGGATTGAAGCTGATGACCTTAGTACATGTAGGTAGTAGTGTCGTGGTTGGGATTGAAGCTGATGACCTTAGTACATGTAGGTAGTCGTGTCTTGGTTGGGATTGAAGTCGATGACCTTAGTCCATGTAGGTAGTAGTGTCGTGGTTGGGATTGAAGCTGATGACCTTAGTGCATGTAGGTAGTAGTATCTTGGTTGGGATTGAAGCCGATGACCTTAGTACATGTAGGTAGTAGTGTCGTGGTTGGGATTGAAGCTGATGACCTTAGTACATGTAGGTAGTAGTGTCGTGGTTGGGATTGAAGTCGATGACCTTAGTACATGTAGGTAGTAGTGTCGTGGTTGGGATTGAAGCTGATGACCTTAGTACATGTAGGTAGTAGTATCTTGGTTGGGATTGAAGCCGATGACCTTAGTACATGTAGGTAGCAGTGTCTTGGTTGGGATTGAAGCCGATGACCTTAGTACATGTAGGTAGTCGTGTCGTGGTTGGGATTGAAGCCGATGACCTTAGTACATGTAGGTAGTAGTGTCGTGGTTGGGATTGAAGCCGATGACCTTAGTACATGTAGGTAGTAGTATCTTGGTTGGGATTGAAGCCGATGACCTTAGTACATGTAGGTAGTAGTGTCGTGGTTGGGATTGAAGCCGATGACCTTAGTCCATGTAGGTAGTCGTGTCGTGGTTGGGATTGAAGCCGATGACCTTAGTACATGTAGGTAGTAGTGTCGTGGTTGGGATTGAAGCTGATGACCTTAGTGCATGTAGGTAGTCGTGTCTTGGTTGGGATTGAAGCTGATGACCTTAGTACATGTAGGTAGTCGTGTCTTGGTTGGGATTGAAGCTGATGACCTTAGTACATGTAGGTAGTAGTATCTTGGTTGGGATTGAAGCCGATGACCTTAGTACATGTAGGTAGTAGTGTCGTGGTTGGGATTGAAGCCAATGACCTTAGTACATGTAGGTAGTCGTGTCGTGGTTGGGATTGAAGCCGATGACCTTAGTACATGTAGGTAGTCGTGTCTTGGTTGGGATTGAAGCCGATGACCTTAGTACATGTAGGTAGTAGTGTCGTGGTTGGGATTGAAGCTGATGACCTTAGTACATGTAGGTAGTCGTGTCTTGGTTGGGATTGAAGCCGATGACCTTAGTACATGTAGGTAGTAGTGTCGTGGTTGGGATTGAAGCCGATGACCTTAGTACATGTAGGTAGTCGTGTCTTGGTTGGGATTGAAGCCGATGACCTTAGTACATGTAGGTAGTCGTGTCTTGGTTGGGATTGAAGCCGATGACCTTAGTACATGTAGGTAGTCGTGTCTTGGTTGGGATTGAAGCCGATGACTTTAGTGCATGTAGGTAGTCGCGTTGTAGTTGTGATCCCACCCGATGGCCCTAGTTCTGCTGGACATGAAGCCCTTTTGATCTACACAACGCCTTCCTTTCTGATACATTTATAACAGACGCATGTGCCATCGATCGATCCTCGGTGCTCCCCCCCCCCCATTCCTTTATCAATGCAGGAATTATTTCCAATACAAAGACTGAGGAAACATGGCCGCCGCCATCATCTCACACACACCGTTCGGGAAGGTGATTCTCTCGTCTCCGAGGCAGGTGCAGGAGCCTCTCGCGGGCCGCGGTGTCACATTAACCTCATTAACATACCGTTACTATTTCCTGAGAATCATCTAATTGTAAGAAAGAAAAAGAGAGCAGCGGCAGAAATAGCGCCGACTCCAGGGAAAGGCTTTGGCTCCAGCGCGCCTGGCACCGCGCACAATACAATCCACGCTGTACGGAGAGCAGGCCAAGCGATCGCTCTGCACAACCATCGCTTGGCCCGGTGTCTCGCCCGCCGCGGTTAACCCTTCACTCTCCGCAGCGTCTGCCGGGATACATCTCCGAGGTCCCATGTTCACAAATTGTGGGGCCCCTTACACAGCTTTAGGCAGGGCCCCCCTGGAGCATAGAATGGGGGGGGGGGGGTTGCTGATGAAAAAAAAAACAGGTGTAATTTCTTCTCTGGGTACCTTTGGGCCCCTTACAGGTATAATGCAAAAAAAATTATACAATAAAAACGGGAGGTGGGACAGCCGGGCCCCTGGGCACCATCGGGCCCCTTAGAGGTATAATGCAAAAAATAGAAAATAAATAAAAACAGGAGGGGGGACAGCCGGGCCCCTGGGGACCATCGGGCCCCTTACAGGTATAATGCAAAAAAAATTATACAATAAAAACGGGAGGTGGGACAGCCGGGCCCCTGGGCACCATCGGGCCCCTTAGAGGTATAATGCAAAAAATAGAAAATAAATAAAAACAGGAGGGGGGACAGCCGGGCCCCTGGGGACCATCGGGCCCCTTACAGGTATAATGCAAAAAAAATTATACAATAAAAACGGGAGGTGGGACAGCCGGGCCCCTGGGCACCATCGGGCCCCTTACAGGTATAATGCAAAAAAAATTATACAATAAAAACAGGAGGTGGGACAGCCGGGCCCCTGGGCACCATCGGGCCCCTTAGAGGTATAATGCAAAAAATAGAAAATAAATAAAAACAGGAGGGGGGACAGCCGGGCCCCTGGGGACCATCGGGCCCCTTACAGATGTAATGCAAAAAAAAATTATAAAATAAAAATAGGGGAGGTGGGACAGCCGGGCCCCTGGGACCAATCGGGCCCCTTACAGGTATAATGCAAAAAATAGAAAATAAATAAAAACAGGAGGGGGGGACAGCCGGGCCCCTGGGGACCATCGGGCCCCTTATAGGTATAATGCAAAAAATATAAAATAAATAAAAACAGGAGGGGGGGCAGCTGGGCCCCTGGGGACCATCGGGCCCCTTACAGGTATAATGCCAAAAATATAAAATAAATAAAAACAGAAAGGGGGGACAGCCGGGCCCCTGGGGACCATCGGGCCCCTTACAGGTATAATGCAAAAAATAGAAAATAAATAAATACAGGAGGGGGGACAGCCGGGCCCCTGGGGACCATCGGGCCCCTTACAAGTGTAATGCAAAAAAAAAAACGGGAGGGGGGACAGCCGGGCCTGTAAGGGGCCCTGGGTACCATCGGGTCCCTTACAGGTGAAATCCCCAAAACGGGAGGGGGGACAGCCAGGCCCCTGGGGAGCATCGGACCCCTTACAAGTGCAATGCAAAAAAAAAAAACAGGAGGGGGGGGGGGGGTCAGCCAGGCCTGTAAGGGCCCCTGGGGACCATCGGGCCCCTTACAGGTATAATGCAAAAAATAGAAAATAAATAAAAACGGGAGGGGGGACAGCCGAGCCCCTGGGGACCATCGGGCCCCTTACAGGTGTAATGCCTGTACCCCCCTGATGGCGGCCCTGCCCATGTTACCCGTCCAAGCCCTCCAGCCAAATCAGGGGCGCCCCAGCTGGACCAACAATCCCCCCCTTCCCCATATAGGGCATCCACTAGTGTCAGGAATATAGAATTGGCCCCTCTCAGCTCCAGCGCTGGGTGTAGGGCCCGCACTCCGAGGTTTTCCTCATGTTTTTCTTAATTTTTTTTTTCAAATTTTTTTTCTTTTTGACAAAATTTACCAAAATTTACAAAATGACAGATCCAAACCAATTCTCTAGTTTCTAAGGCCCAGATTCACGTAGAATCGCGGCGGCGTAATATATCGTAGATACGTTACACCGCCGCAATTTTTCATCGCAAGTGCCTGATTCACCAAGCACTTGCGATGAAAACTACGCCCGCGGCCTCCGGCGCAAGGCGGGCCAATTCAAATGGGCGTGTGCCATTTAAATTAGGCGCGCTCCCGCGCCGGACCTACTGCGCATGCTCCGTTTCCTAACTCCCGCCGTGCTTTGCGCGCCGTGACGTAATTTTTTCGAACGGCGACGCGCGTAGCGTACTTCCGTATTCCCGGACGTGTTACGCAAACGACGTTAAATTTTAAATTTCGACGCGGGAACGACGGCCATACTTTAGACAGCAATACGTTCGCTGAGTAAAGTTAGGGCACCTAAAACGACAACTAACTTTGCGACGGGAAACTAGACTAGCGGCGACGTAACGAACGCGAAAATCCGTCGGGGATCCGCCGTAACTCCTAATTTGCATACCCGACGCTGGTTTACGACGCAAACTCCCCCCAGCGGCGGTCGCGGTACTGCATCCTAAGATCCGACAGTGTAAAACAATTACACCTGCCGGATCTTCTGGATATCTATGCGTAACTGGTTCTATGAACCCGTCGCATAGATAGAAACAGAGAAACGACGGTGTATCTCCGCTGTGAATCTGACCCTTAATAAGTGACCCAGGAGGAGTGAAGTCGGTATTTCCGAACTGCGAGGTCAGCGACACGGAAAATCTGGAACCCGGAGAAGCACCATGGCTGCCAGGCGGTCGGTATTTTCAGCAGTGCAGCCCATCTACTTCCTTCCTGACCAGCGCCCTTCGATGATCAGATTTCTTCTTTGATAAAACTGCAGTGATTGTTCTTTTCTAGCAGAAATGTCCCTCCGACCCGAAGGAACCGCTCACAGCCCCTCCCCCTCCACCCCTCCCCGTTATTCCCCCGAGGAGCGGCATTCTCGCCTCTTTTATTTCACGTCAATAAAAAACAAACTCTGAAGAACGGCTTTCCACCGGCGGGGAGATTTTATGCCACGTCTGCATTTTAATAATTCATAAAAAACAACAATAAGAAATAAAGAAAAACAAACAGGAAAATCCTCCCCAGAGGCCCGACCCGGCCAGACATGGATCCGATCCGCTCAGCAGGGACCAGCCAGACATGGATCCGATCCGCTCAGCACTGACCAGCCAGACATGGATCCGGTCCGCTCAGCAGGGACCAGCCAGACATGGATCCGGTCCGCTCAGCAGGGACCAGCCAGACATGGATCCGATCCGCTCAGCAGGGACCAGCCAGACATGGATCTGATCCGCTCAGCACTGACCAGCCAGACATGGATCCGATCCGCTCAGCACTGACCGGCCAGACATGGATCCGATCCGCTCAGCAGGGACCAGCCAGACATGGATCCGATCCGCTCAGCAGGGACCAGCCAGACATGGATCCGGTCCGCTCAGCAGGGACCAGCCAGACATGGATCCGATCCGCTCAGCAGGGACCAGCCAGACATGGATCTGATCCGCTCAGCACTGACCAGCCAGACATGGATCCGATCCGCTCAGCACTGACCGGCCAGACATGGATCCGATCCGCTCAGCAGGGACCAGCCAGACATGGATCCGATCCGCTCAGCAGGGACCAGCCAGACATGGATCCGGTCCGCTCAGCAGGGACCAGCCAGACATGGATCCGATCCACTCAGCAGGGACCGGCCAGACATGGATCCGGATCTGGTCTGCTCAGCAGTGTGTGTGTATACAGTATATATATAGTGTGTGTGTATACAGTATATATATAGTGTGTGTGTATACAGTATATATATATAGTGTGTGTGTGTATACAGTATATATAGTGTGTGTATACAGTATATATATATATATGTGTGTGTGTATACAGTATATATATATATATATATAGTGTGTGTGTATACAGTATATATATAGTGTGTGTGTATACAGTATATATATAGTGTGTGTGTATACAGTATATATATATATAGTGTGTGTGTATACAGTATATATATATATAGTGTGTGTGTGTATAGAGTATATATATATATATATGTGTGTGTGTGTGTGTATACAGTATATATATAGTGTGTGTATAGTGTGTATATATATATAGTTTGTGTGTGTATATAGTATATATATATATATAGTGTGTGTGTGTATACATATATATATAGTGTGTGTGTATACAGTATATATATACAGTGTGTGTATACAGTATATATATATAGTGTGTGTGTATACAGTATATATATATAGTGTGTGTGTATACAGTATATATATATAGTGTGTGTGTATACAGTATATATATATAGTGTGTGTGTATACAGTATATATATATATAGTGTGTGTATCTCCAGCATCCCCCCGGCACACAGAATCGCAGTTGTCGGTATTTTACGGAAGGCGGCGGCGGCGTCGTATTATTAATCGTCTTCTTTGGCCGGATGAATCATTTGGGTCGGAGGAATAATAGATCAATATTCTGTTCTGATTCCGTTGGAGCAAATTAATAAGCCGATCATTTTATTGAGATTGAGCGCCAGCGAACGGCGGTATCCGGGGTGAGGAATGGCGCTGCTGATTACAGAGAAATGATCTTTGTTATTTATTTTCGGAATCGCTCGGCTCCTCGCTCTTTTCTTCCTCCATTATCACTGATACTTTGTATGAAGACAATGGATACAAAGTCCTGGAGAATGGTGATTGGATGTATGTAACATGGAAGGAGGAGCTTCACCCCGCCTGGCTCTCTGTATAGAGGGAACACATATGTCCTGACTATTCCATGCACTCTGTGCAGTCCATTGTAATGTTGGCACCCCTACCCACAAGTACAGTCCCTGACAACACCCCACACTTCCCATGCCTTGTTGTGCAATGCATTATTGATACTGGTAGTTATTTTCGTTTCATCTAGCAACCCAATAAAAATGCTGCCGTAGCTCAACGTGTAATCTATACTAATGGAGGGGGGGGGTCTGCACTGAGGGGGGTTCTATATTGATGGGGGTCTGCACTGAGGGGGGGTTCTATATTGATGGGGGGTCTGTACTGAGGGGGGGGGATTCTATACTAATTGGGGGTCTGCTTTGAGGGGGATTCTATACTGATGGGGGGTCTGCACTGAGGGGGGTTCTATATTGATGGGGGTCTGCACTGAGGAGGGGGGATTCTATACTAATAGGGGGTCTGCACTGAGGGGGGATTCTATACTGATGAGGGGTCTGCACTGAGGGGGGGTTCTATTCTAATGGGGGGTCTGCTCTGAGGGGGATTCTATACTGATGGTGGTCTGAACTGAGGGGGATTCTACATTCATGGGGGGTCTGCACTGAGGGGGGATTATATACTAATGGGGGGTCTGCTTTGAGGGGGGGTTCTATACTGATGGTGGTCTGAACTGAGGGGGATTCTATATTCATGGGGGGTCTGCACTGAGGGGGGATTCTATACTAATGGGGGGTCTGCTTTGAGGGGGGTATTCTATACTGATGGGGGCTCTGCTTTGATGGGGGATTCTATACTAATGGGGGGTCTGCTTTGAGGGGAGGATTCTATACTGATGGGGGCTCTGCTTTGAGGGGGGATTTTATACTAATGGGGGGTCTGCACTGAGGGGGATTCTATACTGATGTGGGGATCTGCACTGAGGGGACGGATTCTATACTGATGGGGGTCGGCACTGAGGGGGGGTGTATGTACTGATGGGGGGGTCTGCACTGAGGTGGGAGGCTGATACTGATGGAGGGAGGTCTGTACTGAGGAAGGGGAGTCTGTACTGAGGGAGGGGGTCAGTACATAGTGGATGGTCTATACTGAGGAAAGGGGTCTGTACTGGGGGGCCCTATACTGACAAAGGGTGGTCTCTACTAAGAGAGGGAGTCTGTACTTAGTTGGGGGGTCTATATTGATGGAAGGGGGTTTGTACTGAGGGAGGGGGGCTATATTGATGGAGGGGGGTCTGTAATTAATGGAGCGGGGGTCTGTACTGAGGGGGGGAATATAGTTGGTGGGGGAGGGGGTTGCACCGGGTGAAATCAACCCTAGTGATGCCACTGCCAACAGGCCATGTTTTAGGAATTTCTCTTAGATAAAATAGCTGTCCAAAATACCAAGCCAATGACTCTGATCCAAAGCACCTGTGCAAGATAAAGGAGAACCTGCAAACATGGCGTGTTGGGGGTACTTGAGGACAGGGTTGAGAACCATATGAGGGTATCTCTGGGGGGTACTTGAGGACAGGGTTGAGAACCATATGGGGGTATCTCTGGGGGGTACTTGAGGACAGGGTTGAGAACCATATGAGGGTATCTCTGGGGGGTACTTGAGGACAGGGTTGAGAACCATATGAGGGTATCTCTGGGGGGTACTTGAGGACAGGGTTGAGAACCATATGGGGGTATCTCTGGGGGGTACTTGAGGACAGGGTTGAGAACCATATGGGGGTATCTCTGGGGGGTACTTGAGGACAGGGTTGAGAACCATATGAGGGTATCTCTGGGGGGTACTTGAGGACAGGGTTGAGAACCATATGGGGGTATCTCTGGGGGGTACTTGAGGACAGGGTTGAGAACCATATGGGGGTATCTCTGGGGGGTACTTGAGGACAGGGTTGAGAACCATATGAGGGTATCTCCGGGGGGTACTTGAGGACAGGGTTGAGAACCATATGAGGGTATCTCTGGGGGGTACTTGAGGACAGGGTTGAGAACCACATGAGGGTATCTCTGGGGGGTACTTGAGGACAGGGTTGAGAACCATATGAGGGTATCTCTGGGGGGTACGTGAGGACAGGCTTGAGAACCATATGGGGGTATCTCTGGGGGGTACTTGAGGACAGGGTTGAGAACCATATGAGGGTATCTCTGGGGGGTACTTGAGGAAAGGGTTGAGAACCATATGAGGGTATCTCTGGGGGGTACTTGAGGATAGGGTTGAGAACCATATGAGGGTATCTCTGGGGGGTACTTGAGGACAGGGTTGAGAACCATATGAGGGTATCTCTGGGGGGTACTTGAGGACAGGGTTGAGAACCATATGGGGGTATCTCTGGGGGGTACTTGAGGACAGGGTTGAGAACCATATGAGGGTATCTCTGGGGGGTACTTGAGGACAGGGTTGAGAACCATATGAGGGTATCTCTATTTTTCGGCGGCTCTTGGGGGGTTCCAGTCACGAAGAGCCATAAAATATATAAAATAAATATATCAAATGTGCCCGAAATTGACATTTGTTTTTCCTCCGTCGGCGAACTCCCGGCACAACAATCCGGCGTTTTTCAATTAATCGGTTGTTCTACCTCTGCGGTAAAGCTCAGCGCTCTGCCCGGAGAGAGGATAAGCCCCGGTGTTCGGACGCGGGTTTTATAAGCCCGCTAATCTTGTACTTTTCCTATCATCCTGATTAAGCAACTTGCGATTCCTGCGTCCGGCTCTGCGCCGGGAGATTTTACAAGCCTGGCTATCCGGCAGATAGAAAATCTAAGCCAGCCGAAGATAAAACCAACGGGGGAAACAAAGTGTTCATGTCACCCGGCGATGGATAGAAAATCCCGTCCTTGAAATACGGCGATCCGGCTCCAAGCGGAATCAAAATGCAAATACGCCGAGGAAATGTCGGCATTGATAAATCCTGCTGGCAAAGCTCATATCATAGACGTTGTACTGTACCATCTGGTGCCATCGCAATGTATCACCGCTACACACAGATACCCTGGCAACACTCATTCATCATCGCAGAGACGCCAAACTCCGCCGCCAGGCCGGAGAGAGAGAACGGCAACCGGGCTCTGGCTTTCCGCGAGCCAAGAATCGGCATTCATGCGGCTCGTGTTTTCCTACTTAGAATGCTCGGTAGGTTGTCACATACGGGGGGGGAGGGGGGCGCTCTCCAGCATTCCCGCCGATTGCGTCTGGTGCCGGGGTAGAAGTGTCAGCCATCGTTATTGATAGGCAGACCGTGCCGGCCGCGGCCCGCCGCAGCCAAGCTGACACGAGGCCCGCCGCACTTTTGGAGCGCTCTTCGCGTTGTCACCGGGATGATAAAGAAGATTGAATGGGAGGTTCTGCGGGAAGAGCCTTGGGGAAGAGGAGACGTTCCTGGCATGGGAATGGTGACTCCGGCATTGCCGAGAGATGATGGAATGGGTGGGGTGTCAGTCCAGTCTGATCGATCGGCATTAAGAAACTCCGCTAAGTACTAAATACAACGAATACCGCCACATACCAAAAACCAACCAATCCCCTCTGTGAGAAAATATCTCATCTCTGATATCCGCGACATTAAAGGGAACTAAACCGTATCCGAGCAACGCAGTCCCAAAACACCACTCCATTCATTTCTAATATTCAAAGTAACCCCCCCATCCATCCATCCATGTCTCCATCCATTCCTGTCTCCATCCATCCATGTCGTCATCCATCTATGTCTCCATCCATCCATCCATGTCTCCATCCATCCATCTCTCCATCCATCCATGTCTCCATCCATCCATGTCTCCATCCATCCATGTCTCCATCCATCCATGTCTCCATCCATTCCTGTCTCCATCCATCCATCCATCCATGTCTCCATCCATTCCTGTCTCCATCCATCCATGTCGCCATCCATCCATGTCTTCATCCATCCATTCCTGTCTCCATCCATCCATGTCTCCATCCATCCATCCATGTCTCCATCCATCCATCCATGTCGCCATCCATCCATGTCTTCATCCATCCATGTCTCCATCCATTCCTGTCTCCATCCATCCATCCATGTCTCCATCCATCCATCCATGTCTCCATCCATCCATCCATGTCTCCATTCATTCCTGTCTCCATCCATCCATCCATCCATGTCTTCATCCATCCATTCCTGTCTCCATCCATCCATCCATGTCACCATCCATCCATGTCTCCATCCATCCATCCATGTCTCCATCCATCCATCCATGTCTCCATCAATTCATGTCTCCATCCATCCATCCATCCATCCATGTCTTCATCCATCCATTCCTGTCTCCATCCATCCATCCATGTCACCATCCATCCATGTCTCCATCCATCCATCCATGTCTCCATCCATCCATCCATGTCTCCATCCATTCATGTCTCCATCCATCCATCCATGTCTCCATCCATTCATTCATCCATCCTGTCTCCATCCATCCATGTCTCCATCCATCCATCCATGTCTCCATCCATTCCTGTCTCCATCCATCCATCCTTCCATGTCTTCATCCATGTCTCCATCCATTCATGGATATCTGGGGTGTAGAGGGGTCAGAGTGCTGGGGGCATATCAGGGGTGTAGAGGGGTCAGAGTGCTGGGGGGATATCTGGGGTGTAGAGGGATCAGAGTGCTGGGGGATATCTGGGGTGTAGAGAGGTCCGAGTGCTGGGGGGATATCTGGGGTGTAGAGGGGTCAGAGTGCTGGGGGGATATCTGGGGTGTAGAGGGATCAGAGTGCTGGGGGGATATCTGGGATGTAGAGGGGTCAGAGTGCTGGGGGGGATATCTGGGGTGTAGAGGGGTCAGAGTGCTGGGGGGATATCTGGGGTGTAGAGGGGTCAGAGTGCTGGGGGGATATCTGGGGTGTAGAGGGGTCAGAGTGCTGGGGGGATATCTGGGATGTAGAGGGATCAGAGTGCTGGGGGGATATCTGGGGTGTAGAGGGGTCAGAGTGCTGGGGGGATATCTGGGGTGTAGAGGGGTCAGAGTGCTGGGGGGATATCTGGGGTGTAGAGGGGTCAGAGTGCTGGGGGGATATGTGGGGTGTAGAGGGGTCAGAGTGCTGGGGGGATATCTGGGGTGTAGAGGGGTCAGAGTGCTGGGGGGATATCTGGAGTGTAGAGGGGTCAGAGTGCTGGGGGGATATCTGGGGTGTAGAGGGGTCAGAGTGCTGGGGGGATATGTGGGGTGTAGAGGGGTCAGAGTGCTGGGGGGATATCTGGGGTGTAGAGGGGTCAGAGTGCTGGGGGGATATGTGGGGTGTAGAGGGGTCAGAGTGCTGGGGGGATATCTGGGGTGTAGAGGGGTCAGAGTGCTGGGGGGGATATCTGGGGTGTAGAGGGGTCAGGGTGCTGGGGGATATCTGGGGTGTAGAGGGGTCAGAGTGCTGGTGGATATCTGGGGTGTAGAGGGGTCAGAGTGCTGGGGGGATATCTGGGGTATAGAGGGGTCAGAGTGCTGGGGGGATATCTGGATGTAGAGAGGTCAGAGTGCTGGGGGGATATCTGGGGTGTAGAGGGGTCAGAGTGCTGGGGGGATATCTGGGGTGTAGAGGGGTCAGAGTGCTGGGGGGATATCTGGGGTGTAGAGGGGTCAGGGTGCTGGGGGGATATCTGGGGTGTAGAGGGGTCAGAGTTCTGGGGGGATATCTGGATGTAGAGAGGTCAGAGTGCTGGGGGGATATCTGGGGTGTAGAGGGGTCAGAGTGCTGGGGGGATATCTGGGGTGTAGAGGGGTCAGAGAGCTGGGGGGGATATCTGGGGTGTAGAGGGGTCAGAGTGCCGGGGGGATATCTGGGGTGTAGAGGGGTCAGAGTGCTGGGGGGATATCTGGGGTGTAGAGGGGTCAGAGTGCTGGGGGGATATCTGGGGTGTAGAGGGATCAGAGTGCTGGGGGGGATATCTGGTATGTAGAGGGGTCAGGGTTCTGGGGGGATATCTGGGGTGTAGAGGGGTCAGAGTGCTGGGGGAATATCTGGGGTGTAGAGGGGTCAGAGTGCTGGGGGGATATCTGGGGTGTAGAGGGGTCAGAGTGCTGGGGGGATATCTGGGGTGTAGAGGGGTCAGAGTGCTGGGGGGATATCTGGGGTGTAGAGGGGTCAGAGTGCTGGAGGGATATCTGGGGTGTAGAGGGGTCAGAGTGCTGGGGGGATATCTGGGGTGTAGAGGGGTCAGAGTGCTGGGGGGATATCTGGTGTGTAGAGGGGTCAGAGTGCTGGAGGGATATCTGGGGTGTAGAGGGGTCAGAGTGCTGGGGGGATATCTGGGGTGTAGAGGGGTCAGAGTGCTGGGGGGATATCTGGGATGTAGAGGGGTCAGAGTGCTGGGGGGATATCTGGGGTGTAGAGGGGTCAGAGTGCTGGGGGATATCTGGGGTGTAGAGGGGTCAGAGTGCTGGGGTGATATCTGGGGTGTAGAGAGGTCAGAGTGCTGGGTGGATATCTGGGGTGTAGAGGGGTCAGAGTGCTGGGGGGATATCTGGGGTGTAGAGGGGTCAGAGTGCAGGGGGATATCTGGGGTGTAGAGGGGTCAGAGTGCTGGGGGGATATCTGGGGTGTAGAGGGATCAGAGTGCTGGGGGGATATCTGGGTTATAGAGGGGTCAGAGTGCTGGGGGGATATCTGGGATGTAGAGGGGTCAGAGTGCTGAGGGGGGATATCTGGGGTGTAGAGGGGTCAGAGTGCTGGGGGGTATCTGGTGTGTAGAGGGGTCAGAGTGCTGGGGGGGTATCTGGTGTGGTGTGTAGAGGGGTCAGAGTGCTGGGGGATATCTGGGGTGTAGAGAGGTCAGAGTGCTGGGGGGATATCTGGGGTGTAGAGGGGTCAGAGTGCTGGGGGGATATCTGGGGTGTAGAGGGATCAGAGTGCTGGGGGGATATCTGGGGTGTAGAGGGGTCAGAGTGTGGGGGGATATCTGGGGTGTAGAGGGATCAGAGTGCTGGGGGGATATCTGGGGTGTAGAGGGGTCAGAGTGCTGGGGGGATATCTGGGGTGTAGAGGGGTCAGAGTGCTGGGGGGATATCTGGGATGTAGAGGGGTCAGAGTGCTGGGGGGGATATCTGGGGTGTAGAGGGGTCAGAGTGCTGGGGGGATATCTGGGATGTAGAGGGATCAGAGTGCTGGGGGGATATCTGGGATGTAGAGGGGTCAGAGTGCTGGGGGGATATCTGGGGTGTAGAGGGGTCAGAGTGCTGGGGGGATATCTGTGGTGTAGAGGGGTCAGAGTGCTGGGGGGATATCTGGGGTGTAGAGGGGTCAGAGTGCTGGGGGGATATCTGGGGTGTAGAGGGGTCAGAGTGCTGGGGGGATATTTGGGGTGTAGAGGGGTCAGAGTGCTGGGGGGATATTTGGGGTGTAGAGGGGTCAGAGTGCTGGGGGGATATCTGGGGTGTAGAGGGGTCAGAGTGCTGGGGAGATATCTGGGATGTAGAGGGATCAGAGTGCTGGGGGGATATCTGGGGTGTAGAGGGGTCAGAGTGCTGGGGGATATCTGGGGTGTAGAGGGGTCAGAGTGCTGGGGGGATATCTAGGGTGTAGAGGGGTCAGAGTGCTGGGGGGAATATCTGGGGTGTAGAGGGGTCAGAGTGCTGGGGGGGATATCTGGGGTGTAGAGGGGTCAGAGTGCTGGGGGGATATCTGGGATGTAGAAGGGTCAGAGTGCTGGGGGCATATCTGGGGTGTAGAGGGATCAGAGTGCTGGGGGGATATCTGGGGTGTAGAGGGGTCAGAGTGCTGGGGGATATCTGGGGTGTAGAGGGGTCAGAGTGCTGGGGGGATATCTGGGGTGTAGAGGGGTCAGAGTGCTGGGGGGATATCTGGGATGTAGAGGGATCAGAGTGCTGGGGGGGATATCTGGGGTGTAGAGGGGTCAGAGTGCTGGGGGGGATATCTGGTGTGTAGAGGGGTCAGAGTGCTGGGGAGATATCTGGGGTGTAGAGGGGTCAGAGTGCTGGGGAGATATCTGGGGTGTAGAGGGGTCAGAGTGCTGGGGGGATATCTGGGGTGTAGAGGGGTCAGAGTGCTGGGGGGTATCTGGGGTGTAGAGGGGTCAGAGTGCTGGGGGGTATCTGGGGTGTAGAGGGGACAGAGTGCTGGGGGGATATCTGGGGTGTAGAGGGGTCAGAGTGCTGGGGGGTATCTGGGGTGTAGAGGGGACAGAGTGCTGGGGGGATATCTGGGGTGTAGAAGGGTCAGAGTGCTGGGGGGATATCTGGGGTGTAGAGGGGTCAGAGTGCTGGGGGGATATCTGGGGTGTAGAGGGGTCAGAGTGCTGGGGGGATATCTGGGATGTAGAGGGGTCAGAGTGCTGGGGGGATATCTGGGGTGTAGAGGGGTCAGAGTGCTGGGGGGTATCTGGGGTGTAGAGGGGACAGAGTGCTGGGGGGATATCTGGGGTGTAGAAGGGTCAGAGTGCTGGGGGGATATCTGGGGTGTAGAGGGGTCAGAGTGCTGGGGGGATATCTGGGGTGTAGAGGGGTCAGAGTGCTGGGGGGATATCTGGGGTGTAGAGGGGTCAGAGTGCTGGGGGGGATATCTGGGGTGTAGAGGGGTCAGAGTGCTGGGGGGATATCTGGGGTGTAGAGGGGTCAGAGTGCTGGGGGGATATCTGGGGTGTAGAGGGGGTCAGAGTGCTGGGAGGATATCTGGGGTGTAGAGGGGTCAGAGTGCTGGGGGGATATCTGGGGTGTAGAGGGGTCAGAGTGCTGGGGGGATATCTGGGGTGTAGAGGGGTCAGAGTGCTGGGGGGATATCTGGGGTGTATAGGGGTCAGAGTGCTAGGGGGATATCTGGGATGTAGAGGGGTCAGAGTGCTGGGGGGATATCTGGGGTGTAGAGGGGTCAGAGTGCTGGGGGGAATATCTGGGGTGTAGAGGGGTCAGAGTGCTGGGGGGATATCTGGGGTGTAGAGGGGTCAGAGTGCTGGGGGGATATCTGGGGTGTAGAGGGGTCAGAGTGCTGGGGGGGATATCGGGGGTGTAGAGGGGTCAGAGTGTTGGGGAGATATCTGGGCTGTAGAGGGGTCAGAGTGCTGGGGGGATATCTGGGGTGTAGAGGGGTTTTAGTGCTGGGGGGATATCTGGGGTGTAGAGGGGTCAGAGTGCTGGGGGGATATCTGGGGTGTAGAGGGGTCAGAGTGCTGGGGGGATATCTGGGGTGTAGAGGGGTCAGAGTGCTGGGGGGGATATCTGGGGTGTAGAGGGGTCAGAGTGCTGGGGGGGGGTATCTGGGGTGTAGAGGGGTCAGAGTGCTGGGGGGATATCTGGGGTGTAGAGGGGTCAGAGTGCTGGGGGTGATATCTGGGGTGTAGAGGGGTCAGAGGGCTGGAAGGGTATATCTGGGGTGTAGAGGGGTCAGAGTGCTGGGGGGATATCTGGGGTGTAGAGGGGTCAGAGTGCTGGGGGGATATCTGGGGTGTAGAGGGGTCAGAGTGCTGGGGAGATATCTGGGGTGTAGAGGGGTCAGAGTGCTGGGGGGATATCTGGGGTGTAGAGGGGTCAGAGTGCTGGGGGGATATCTGGGATGTAGAGGGGTCAGAGTGCTGGGGGGATATCTGGGGTGTAGAGGGGTCAGAGTGCTGGGGGGATATCTGGGGTGTAGAGGGGTCAGAGTGCTGGGGGGATATCTGGGGTGTAGAGGGGTCAGAGTGCTGGGGGGATATCTGGGGTGTAGAGGGGTCAGAGTGCTGGGGGGATATCTGGGGTGTAGAGGGGTCAGAGTGCTGGGGGGATATCTGGGGTGTAGAGGGGTCAGAGTGCTGGGGGGATATCTGGGGTGTAGAGGGGTCAGAGTGCTGGTGGGGATATCTGGGGTGTAGAGGGGTCAGAGTGCTGGGGGGATATCTGGGGTGTAGAGGGGTCAGAGTGCTGGGGGGATATCTGGGGTGTAGAGGGGTCAGAGTGCTGGGGGGATATCTGGGGTGTAGAGGGGTCAGAGTGCTGGGGGGATATCTGGGGTGTAGAGGGGTCAGAGTGCTGGGGGGATATCTGGGGTGTAGAGGGGTCAGAGTGCTGGGGGGATATCTGGGGTGTAGAGGGGTCAGAGTGCTGGGGGGATATCTGGGGTGTAGAGGGGTCAGAGTGCTGGGGGGGATATCTGGGGTGTAGAGGGGTCAGAGTGCTGGGGGGGGGGTATCTGGGGTGTAGAGGGGTCAGAGTGCTGGGGGGATATCTGGGGTGTAGAGGGGTCAGAGTGCTGGGGGGATATCTGGGGTGTAGAGGGGTCAGAGTGCTGGTGGGGATATCTGGGGTGTAGAGGGGTCAGAGTGCTGGGGGGATATCTGGGGTGTAGAGGGGTCAGAGTGCTGGGGAGATATCTGGGGTGTAGAGGGGTCAGAGTGCTGGGGGGATATCTGGGGTGTAGAGGGGTCAGAGTGCTGGGGGGATATCTGGGATGTAGAGGGGTCAGAGTGCTGGGGGGATATCTGGGGTGTAGAGGGGTCAGAGTGCTGGGGGGATATCTGGGGTGTAGAGGGGTCAGAGTGCTGGGGGGATATCTGGGGTGTAGAGGGGTCAGAGTGCTGGGGGGATATCTGGGGTGTAGAGGGGTCAGAGTGCTGGGGGGATATCTGGGGTGTAGAGGGGTCAGAGTGCTGGGGGGATATCTGGGGTGTAGAGGGGTCAGAGTGCTGGGGGGATATCTGGGGTGTAGAGGGGTCAGAGTGCTGGTGGGGATATCTGGGGTGTAGAGGGGTCAGAGTGCTGGGGGGATATCTGGGGTGTAGAGGGGTCAGAGTGGTGGGGGGATATCTGGGGTGTAGAGGGGTCAGAGTGCTGGGGGGATATCTGGGGTGTAGAGGGGTCAGAGTGCTGGGGGGATATCTGGGGTGTAGAGGGGTCAGAGTGCTGGGGGGATATCTGGGGTGTAGAGGGGTCAGAGTGCTGGGGGGATATCTGGGGTGTAGAGGGGTCAGAGTGCTGGGGGGATATCTGGGGTGTAGAGGGGTCAGAGTGCTGGGGGGGATATCTGGGGTGTAGAGGGGTCAGAGTGCTGGGGGGGGGTATCTGGGGTGTAGAGGGGTCAGAGTGCTGGGGGGATATCGGGGGTGTAGAGGGGTCAGAGTGCGGGGGGGATATCTGGGGTGTAGAGGGGTCAGAGTGCTGGGGGGATATCTGGGGTGTAGAGGGGTCAGAGTGCTGGGGGGATATCTGGGGTGTAGAGGGGTCAGAGTGCTGGGGGGATATCTGGGGTGTAGAGGGGTCAGAGTGCTGGGGGGATATCTGGGGTGTAGAGGGGTCAGAGTGCTGGGGGGGATATCTGGGGTGTAGAGGGGTCAGAGTGCTGGGGGGGGGGTATCTGGGGTGTAGAGGGGTCAGAGTGCTGGGGGGATATCTGGGGTGTAGAGGGGTCAGAGTGCTGGGGGGATATCTGGGGTGTAGAGGGGTCAGAGTGCTGGGGGGATATCTGGGGTGTAGAGGGGTCAGAGTGCTGGGGGGATATCTGGGGTGTAGAGGGGTCAGAGTGCTGGGGGGATATCTGGGGTATAGAGGGGTCAGAGTGCTGGGGGGATATCTGGGGTGTAGAGGGGTCAGAGTGCTGTGGGGATATCTGGGATGTAGAGGGGTCAGAGTGCTGGGGGGATATCTGGGGTGTAGAGGGGTCAGAGTGCTGGGGGGATATCTGGGATGTAGAGGGGTCAGAGTGCTGGGGGGATATCTGGGATGTAGAGGGGTCAGAGTGTTGGGGGATATCTGGGGTGTAGAGGGGTCAGAGTGCTGGGGGGATATCTGGGGTGTAGACGGGTCAGAGTGCTGGGGTGATATCTGGGGTGTAGAGGGGTCAGAGTGCTGGGGGGATATCTGGGATGTAGAGGGGTCAGAGTGCTGGGGGATATCTGGGGTGTAGAGGGGTCAGAGTGCTGGGGGGGATATCTGGGGTGTAGAGGGGTCAGAGTGCTGGGGGGATATCTGGGGTGTAGAGGGGTCAGAGTGCTGGGGGGATATCTGGGGTGTAGAGGGGTCGGAGTGCTGGGGGGATATCTGGGGTGTAGAGGGGTCAGAGTGCTGGGGGGATATCTGGGGTGTAGAGGGGTCAGAATGCTGGGGGGATATCTGGGGTGTAGAGGGGTCAGAGTGCTGGGGGGATATCTGGGGTGTAGAGGGGTCAGAGTGCTGTGGGGATATCTGGGATGTAGAGGGGTCAGAGTGCTGGGGGGATATCTGGGATGTAGAGGGGTCAGAGTGTTGGGGGATATCTGGGGTGTAGAGGGGTCAGAGTGCTGGGGGGATATCTGGGGTGTAGACGGGTCAGAGTGCTGGGGTGATATCTGGGGTGTAGAGGGGTCAGAGTGCTGGGGGGATATCTGGGATGTAGAGGGGTCAGAGTGCTGGGGGATATCTGGGGTGTAGAGGGGTCAGAGTGCTGGGGGGGATATCTGGGGTGTAGAGGGGTCAGAGTGCTGGGGGGATATCTGGGGTGTAGAGGGGTCAGAGTGCTGGGGGGATATCTGGGGTGTAGAGGGGTCGGAGTGCTGGGGGGATATCTGGGGTGTAGAGGGGTCAGAGTGCTGGGGGGATATCTGGGATGTAGAGGGGTCAGAGTGCTGGGGGGATATCTGGGGTGTAGAGGGGTCAGAGTGCTGGGGGGATATCTGGGGTGTAGAGGGGTCAGAGTGCTGGGGGGATATCTGGGGTGTAGAGGGGTCAGAGTGCTGGGGGGGATATCTGGGGTGTAGAGGGGTCAGAGTGCTGGGGGGGGGGGGGTATCTGGGGTGTAGAGGGGTCAGAGTGCTGGGGGGATATCTGGGGTGTAGAGGGGTCAGAGTGCTGGGGGTGATATCTGGGGTGTAGAGGGGTCAGAGTGCTGGGGGGATATCTGGGGTGTAGAGGGGTCAGAGTGCTGGGGGGATATCTGGGGTGTAGAGGGGTCAGAGTGCTGGGGAGATATCTGGGGTGTAGAGGGGTCAGAGTGCTGGGGGGATATCTGGGGTGTAGAGGGGTCAGAGTGCTGGGGGGATATCTGGGATGTAGAGGGGTCAGAGTGCTGGGGGGATATCTGGGGTGTAGAGGGGTCAGAGTGCTGGGGGGATATCTGGGGTGTAGAGGGGTCAGAGTGCTGGGGGGATATCTGGGGTGTAGAGGGGTCAGAGTGCTGGGGGGATATCTGGGGTGTAGAGGGGTCAGAGTGCTGGGGGGATATCTGGGGTGTAGAGGGGTCAGAGTGCTGGGGGGGATATCTGGGGTGTAGAGGGGTCAGAGTGCTGGGGAGATATCTGGGGTGTAGAGGGGTCAGAGTGCTGGGGGGATATCTGGGGTGTAGAGGGGTGAGAGTGCTGGGGGGATATCTGGGATGTAGAGGGGTCAGAGTGCTGGGGGGATATCTGGGGTGTAGAGGGGTCAGAGTGCTGGGGGGATATCTGGGGTGTAGAGGGGTCAGAGTGCTGGGGGGATATCTGGGGTGTAGAGGGGTCAGAGTGCTGGGGGGGATATCTGGGGTGTAGAGGGGTCAGAGTGCTGGGGGGGGGGTATCTGGGGTGTAGAGGGGTCAGAGTGCTGGGGGGATATCTGGGGTGTAGAGGGGTCAGAGTGCTGGGGGTGATATCTGGGGTGTAGAGGGGTCAGAGTGCTGGGGAGATATCTGGGGTGTAGAGGGGTCAGAGTGCTGGGGGGATATCTGGGGTGTAGAGGGGTCAGAGTGCTGGGGGGATATCTGGGGTGTAGAGGGGTCAGAGTGCAGGGGGGATATCTGGGGTGTAGAGGGGTCAGAGGGCTGGGGTGATATCTGGGGTGTAGAGGGGTCAGAGTGCTGGGGGGATATCTGGGGTGTAGAGAGGTCAGAGTGCTGTGGGGATATCTGGGGTGTAGAGGGGTCAGAGGGCTGGAAGGGTATATCTGGGGTGTAGAGGGGTCAGAGTGCTGGGGGGATATCTGGGATGTAGAGGGGTCAGAGTGCTGGGGGGATATCTGGGATGTAGAGGGGTCAGAGTGCTGGGGGGATATCTGGGGTGTAGAGGGGTCAGAGTGCTGGGGGGATATCTGGGGTGTAGAGGGGTCAGAGTGCTGGGGGGATATCTGGGGTGTAGAGGGGTCAGAGTGCTGGGGGGATATCTGGGGTGTAGAGGGGTCAGAGTGCTGGGGGGATATCTGGGGTGTAGAGGGGTCAGAGTGCTGGGGGGATATCTGGGGTGTAGAGGGGTCAGAGTGCTGGGGGGATATCTGGGGTGTAGAGGGGTCAGAGTGCTGGGGGGATATCTGGGGTGTAGAGGGGTCAGAGTGCTGGGGGGATATCTGGGGTGTAGAGGGGTCAGAGTGCTGGGGGGATATCTGGGGTGTAGAGGGGTCAGAGTGCTGGGGAGATATCTGGGGTGTAGAGGGGTCAGAGTGCTGGGGGGATATCTGGGGTGTAGAGGGGTCAGAGTGCTGGGGGGATATCTGGGGTGTAGAGGGGTCAGAGTGCTGGGGAGATATCTGGGGTGTAGAGGGGTCAGAGTGCTGGGGGGATATCTGGGGTGTAGAGGGGTCAGAGTGCTGGGGAGATATCTGGGGTGTAGAGGGGTCAGAGTGCTGGGGGGGATATCTGGGGTGTAGAGGGGTCAGAGTGCTGGGGGGATATCTGGGGTGTAGAGGGGTCAGAGTGCTGAGGGGATATCTGGGGTGTAGAGGGGTCAGAGTGCTGGGGGGATATCTGGGGTGTAGAGGGGTCAGAATGCTGGGGGGATATCTGGGGTGTAGAGGGGTCAGAGTGCTGGGGGGATATCTGGGATGTAGAGGGGTCAGAGTGCTGGGGGGATATCTGGGGTGTAGAGGGGTCAGAGTGCTGGGGGGGATATCTGGGGTGTAGAGGGGTCAGAGTGCTGGGGGGATATCTGGGATGTAGAGGGGTCAGAGTGCTGGGGGGATATCTGGGGTGTAGAGGGGTCAGAGTGCTGGGGGGATATCTGGGGTGTAGAGGGGTCAGAGTGCTGGGGGGATATCTGGGATGTAGAGGGGTCAGAGTGCTGTGGGGGGATATCTGGGGTGTAGAGGGGTCAGAGTGCTGGGGGGATATCTGGGGTGTAGAGGGGTCAGAGTGCTGGGGGGGGATATCTGGGGTGTAGAGGGGTCAGAGTGCTGGGGGGGGATATCTGGGGTGTAGAGGGGTCAGAGTGCTGGGGGGGGATATCTGGGGTGTAGAGGGGTCAGAGTGCTGGGGGGGGATATCTGGGGTGTAGATGGGTCAGAGTGCTGGGGGGATATCTGGGGTGTAGAGGGGTCAGAGTGCTGGGGGGATATCTGGGGTGTAGAGGGGTCAGAGTGCTGGGGGGATATCTGGGGTGTAGATGGGTCAGAGTGCTGGGGGGGATATCTGGGGTGTAGAGGGGTCAGAGTGCTGGGGGGATATCTGGGATGTAGAAGGGCAGCCCGGGCTCAAGGATCAGCTGCTTTGGGCAAAGGGCAGGGGCCCCCCATGCAGCTGGGGCCCCTTGGGCAGTGCCCAGGTGTGCCCTCTGATTAAGAAAGCCCTGCCCATACACACGTTATATCCAGTCTTCCTTTGACTCCTCCCATACTAACTATTGGAGGTGGTTCTGTGGGCTCAGTCCATATTCAGCCTCTCATTTCATTATTACACGCAGAAGGGTCCGGGGCGGCGGAGACAAGTCCGTGCGGCGGTGGAGACAAGTCCGTGGGGCGGTGGAGACCTTCAAGTGAACACCGGGACAATTAAAAGGCAAAATGCATTTGGAATTTATTGTGAAAATGGCGCTGCGCTCGCGCCGACCTCATCATCTCGAAGTTAAACCTTCCTCTCAATGAGACCAAATCCGATCGGGAGGACGATCGAAGAGACATATGTGACTGCCAAGGGGCGCTATCATTAAGCAGAGATTGATTTCCTTGATCTAGTTAATGGTGGATTTCGCCGCGCTTACCGCCTTAGTCATTCCACTCGCTGGATGAGCGTGAAGTCAGCTGGCTCTGACACCGCTGATAATCCTCTAACATCTCATTACACAGAAATGACTTCAATTTCAGCATCAAATTGCGGCGCAAACAGGGAGACGGCGGCTGCGGCGCGTTCAGTCAGTGGAGTGACGGATTGGGAATTGGGAACGGAGGGGCCTCCTGGACCCATGGCTTGGTGGGTAAAATATATCACAGATGTCACCAGGACCACACAGATAACCATCTGCTGGAAATTACAATCATTAGATGAACACCAATGAGACCATACCTCTACGTAATGAGGCGCCGCCGTGTCAGCCTCTCCGATCAGAGCGTCCATACCGGCCACTGACGTCAACCCGCCGGACAAGGGGACTGTAAATGGGTGTCGTGTACCGGGTGGAGATGGAGCTGGAGAGGGGGCTTCTCTTGCTCCTCTCGTCCAATGCCCCAAGTAGATGTGATAGGGATGTGAGGGCACAGAGTGGCATGAGGGCCGATGTAGTAGGCAGCGCCAACTGTTGGGTGCAGGACACAGGTGACTGTGGGCCATCAGATACGTTTTTATATTAAGACGGTTCCTTTTGTGTCTATAAGGTATTTAAGAACGGGGCTGCTGTTAGAAATCACGGGGGCCCCGTACAGCCTACCTGGCAGGGCCCCCCCCAATATATCAAGACCATATTTTCACAAAAAATACACTAAAATTATTAGTGGGCGCAAACATAACAGAGAACGTGCGTGAATTTGCCCTTTTTATTATTTTTTTACATAGAATATATATATATTCATAGTGACAAGGGGGCCGAACAGGGAGGGGAATCAGAGTCAGGAAGCAATAACAGGAATGATGTCCTGTGTCTGTGTCTCCCCCTGCAGCAGCTGAAAGCCGGCAGGACGGGGAGAAACTGGCTTTCAGCTGCACAGGGCATCCTTCTGTAACTGCCCCTCCATCAAACCACACTAATTCCCCCTGCTGTTTGGGCCCCCTACAGGAGGACTGGTGGTCCCCCCCTATCAGCAGCCCTGTTTAACCGCTTAAGGACCGCCTCCTGCACATATACGTCGGCAGAATGGCACGGCTGGGCACAAGCACGTACAGGTACGTCCTGTGCTAGTACCCAGCCGTGGGTCGCGGGCGCGCGGCCGCGACCCGGTCTGAAGCTCCGAGACCGCGGGACCCGCAGACCCAATCGCCGCTGGAGTCCCGCGATCGCTCCCCGGAGCTGAAGAACGGGGAGAGCCGTGTGTAAACACACCTTCCCCGTTCTTCACGGTGGCGGCGTCATTGATCGCGTGATCCCTTTTATAGGGTTACACAATCGATGATGTCACACCTACAGCCACACCCCCCTACAGTTGTAAACACAGATGAGGTCACACATAACCCCTTCAGCGCCCCCTTGTGGTTAACTCCCAAACTGCCATCGTAATTTTCACAGTAATCAGTGCATTTTTATAGAATTTTTTGCTGTGAAAATGACAGTGGTCCCAAAAATGTGTCAAAATTGTCCGAAGTGTCCGCCATAATGTCGCAGTCATGAAAAAAATTGCTGATCGCCGCCATTAGTAGTAAAAAAAAAAAAAAATGATAAAAATGCAAAAAAACTATACCCTATTTTGTAAACGCTATAAATTTTTGCGCAAACCAACCGATAAACGCTTATTGCAATTTTTTTTTATACCAAAAATAGGTAGAAGAATATGTATCGGCCTAAACTGAGGGAAAAAAATGGTTTTTATATATTTTTGGGGGATATTTATTATAGCAAAAAGTAAAAAATATAGAATTTTTTTCAAAATTGTCGCTCTATTTTTGTTTATAGCGCAAAAAATAAAAACCGCAGAGGAGATCAAATACCACCAAAAGAAATCTCTATTTGTGTGGAAAAAAGGACGCCAATTTTGTTTGGGAGCCACGTCGCGCGACCGCGCAATCGTCAGTTAAAGCGGCGCAGTGCCGAATCGCAAAAACTGGCCGGGTCCTTTAGCTGCCTGAAGGTCCGGGTCTTAAGTGGTTAAGAATGTTACAAAAAGCCGTAGTTCCTCGTTAGTAAAGTTCTTCCTTTTTCATGTGGTAAGTGAACAGATTCTTGGTACAAGGCATGGGCTGTGTATCCCCCTCCCCCCCCCCCCTCCCCCCCACCCCTCTTCCCTCCCTCTCCCCCCACCCCTCTCCCCCCCTCACCCCCCACCCCTCTCCCCCCCTCTTCCCTCCCTCTCCCCCCACCCCTCTCCCCCCCCCCCCCCCCCCACCCCTCTCCCCCCCTCTCCCCCTCCCTCGCCCCCCCCACTTTTGCATAAATTGAGTTTTACATTGTCCAGCTCTTTTCAGCGTTTTGTTTCTTTTTTTTTGTTGGTTTCAGCACAATTCTATCCTGCGATGCAGTAAAATCCGCGTCCATATACATAATCTCGCTTCTTACGCATTGCTGACAAAGTTGTACTGACTCAAACGCCTCGCGCCAAAGGGAGATAAACCGGTCACATACATTAGACAATCATTATATTATTATTTTTTTGCAATGAAAAGCTATTTATTTCTTGGCATAAAACGGCGTTATTTGTATCGTTTGTGAGAAGAGCGTGAAAAAATAAAAATAAAAAATAAAGTTATTAATGAGTTTTCTTTATCCGGAGTGTTTTATGAACCTCCTGCTCAGCAGAACTCACTAAAAAGGCACCTGTTACTCGGCGATTTAAAATATACTCAATCTGTTGGCGTTTTGGCAGGGCGCTGCGCGCTTCCAGAGGAGAAAAAAAAAAAGAATTGAATGAAATAAAAGACTATTTATTCCTCCAGCTCACAGCATTCAAACGCGCCCTGGAGGCACATTACAGACACATTATGGCGCATTATCGAGAGATAATCTACCTCCCAGCCTTAGATCAATGAGTGGCTAGACCCTCTGGCATCTAAAGGGTTCCCAACTAGAAACGGATCCGTCTTCGCATGGAAAGTGTAAGCAATTAACAAGTCAACTGATTTATTAATATTTCATCCATTAGTATTTTGTTTGAAAGAATCTCCATGGAGGATGCCAGACCTTCTGGAAATTCCAGCTGCCGTCCAACATGCTGTACGAGCGAGCGCAGAGTGATGTGGAGATTGTGGTGGGAGACAGCGAATCAAAGCTCTTCACTGATTGGCCTTCCTGATACTCGTCTATTCCCTCTTCTCGTTTTGGGGTAAAAAAAAGGTTGATAATGTTGCCTTAGGACACCCCATGGTGATTGTATGCCAAGTAGTGTTGGTCCCAGAATTTCATCTTTCGGGAGGCAAGTCAACCACAGCTCAAGGAACCCATAGAAACCTCTGTGGAACCCTAGGGTTCTGTGGAACCGTGGATGAGAATGGTTGTCCAATGGCGTAAGTATAAATGTTTGGGTATGTTCCTCACACTCATTAGAACTGAAGAAGTGTCTTGGTAAGCTACTAAATGTATTCAATAGAACAAGTCCAGTTGAATGGGACTACCTACCGCTAGATACTTCAGGTAACACTTACTAGTCCACCTAAGTGCTTCACTGATTGGCCTTCTAGTGTCTTCCTTCCTGATACTCGTCTATTCCCTCTACCCTTTTGGGTTAAAAAAAAAAGGTTGATAATGTTGCCTTAGGACACCTCATGGTGATTGTATGCCAAGTAGTGTTGGTCCCAGAATTTCATCTTTCGGGAGGCAAGTCAACCACAGCTCAAGAAACCCATAGAAACCTCTGTGGAACCCTAGGGTTCTGTGGAACCGTGGATGAGAATGGTTGTCCAATGGCGTAAGTATAAATGTTTGGGTATGTTCCTCACACTCATTAGAACTGAAGAAGAAGTGTCTTGGTAAGCTACGAAATGTCTTCAACAGAACAAGTCCAGTTGAATGGGACTACCTACCACTAGATACTTCAGGTAACTCTCACTAGTCCGCCTACAATGATTGTAGTAACAGTGGCTTGTAAACTTGCTACCACCAAGAAAGTCCAAGGGAAGGATCCATTGTGTGACTACTGGTACGCTGAGATACTCTTTGGCCTCCCACAGTAAAATAAACTACCATGTCGAGTCATGATTATGTCCGAGTTCTTGCAGCTCTAAGTTTTGGGGCCATTTGTGCGTTTTGAGGTGTGTTTCGGGCTTAGTATGTTTGGTGCAAACACACTTCAGAGAATTTCCAATCCCAGACCATCCACCAGTGCCAGACTAAGTGAGATAGCCAATAATGAAAATACATAGGTTTGTGGTGGGAGACAGCGAATCTAAGCTCTTCACTGATTGGCCTTCTAGTGTCTTCCTTCTTGATACTCGTCTATTCCTATAAAAAATAAGGTTGATAATGTTGCCTTAGGACACCCCATGGTGATTGTATGCCAAGTAGTGATGGCCCCAGAATTTCCTCTGTCGGGAGGCCAGTCAACCACAGCTCAAGAAACCCATAGAAACCTCAGGAGGAACCCTAGGGTTCTGTTTAACCGTGGTTGAGAATGGTTGCGGTGTGAGTATAAATGTTTGGGTATGTTCCTCACACTCATTAGAACTGAAGAAGAAGTGTCTTTGTAAGCTACGAAATGTCTTCAACAGAACAAGTCCAGTTGAATGGGACTACCTACCACTAGATACTTCAGGTAACTCTCAGTAGTCCGCCTACAATGGTTGTAGTAACAGTGGCTTGTAAACTTGCTACCACCAAGAAAGTCCAAGGGAAGGATCCATTGTGTGACTACTGGTACGCTGAGATACTCTTTGGCCTCCCACAGAAAAAGAAACTACCATGTCAAGCAGGGGTCAAGTCCTGGGGAAAAAAGTGTGGGAACTCCCACCCAAGATCCACTCCCCCACCAGAAAAAATAAAAATGATTCGCTCATATGCATAATTACTAAACCGCATGTTTTTTTCATATTCTCCATCCCAGGGCCCTCGCTCCATCATCCTCAGAGGTCTTCTTCTATGAGCGTTGTACCCGGGACATCCTCAGAGGTCTTCTTCTATGAGCGTTGTACCCGGGACCTCCTCAGAGGTCTTCTTCTATGAGCGTTGTACCCGGGACATCCTCAGAGGACTTCTTCTATGAGCGTTGTACCCGGGACATCCTCAGAGGACTTCTTCTATGAGCGTTGTACCCGGGACATCCTCAGAGGTCTTCTTCTATGAGCGTTGTACCCAGGACCTCCTCAGAGGTCTTCTTCTATGAGCGTTGTACCCGGGACATCCTCAGAGGTCTTCTTCTATGAGCGTTGTACCCGGGACATCCTCAGAGGTCTTCTTCTATGAGCGTTGTACCCGGGACATCCTCAGAGGTCTTCTTCTATGAGCGTTGTACCCGGGACATCCTCAGAGGTCTTCTTCTATGAGCGTTGTACCCGGGACATCCTCAGAGGTCTTCTTCTATGAGCGTTGTACCCAGGACCTCCTCAGAGGTCTTCTTCTATGAGCGTTGTACCCGGGACATCAGGTCAGGACACCATCGCACAGCCGCTCCGCCATGTCTGGAGCTCCTCTATTCCTGGAGAGATCGTCTTATCCACGTCTTGTGTGCAGCAGCTGCACTTTGATGGTCTTTCCTTTCTAACTGTGGGATTTACTATGCAATATGGCATTGTAGATTTATTTTATTGCCATAATGGCGGCAGTATAATAAGTTTTACAAGCACTAAAAGGTGTTTGAATATGTGAGTGCTGAGAGGCAAAACTACGTTTTAACCCTTTGCTTCGGGAAATAGGAAATGTACGTCATAAAGATGGAAAGTCTGCAGCCCTACAGCTCTCCATGGACCATAAAAAAGAAAGAGCCTCTGTTCCCGACACAGGCTCCCCTCCCCCTATCCCCGTTCCCGACACAGGCCCCCCTCTCCCCCGTTCCTGACACAGGTCCCTCTCCCCCGTTCCTGACACAGGCCCCTCTCCCCCGTTCCTGACACAGGCCCCCCTCCCTCTCCCCCGTTCCTGACACAGGCCCCCTCCCCCTACCCCTCTCCCCCGTTCCTGACACAGGCCCCCTCCCCCTCTCCCCCGTTCCTGACACAGGCCCCCCTCCCCCCGTTCCTGACACAGGCCCCCTCCCCATCCCCCTCTCCCCCGTTCCTGACACAGGCCCCCCTCCCCCTCTCCCCCGTTCCTGACACAGACCCCCCTCCCCCACTCCCCCGTTCCTGACACAGGCCCCCCTCCGCCGTTCCTGACACAGGCCCCCCTCCCTCTCCCCCTATCCCCCGTTCCTGACACAGGCCCCCCTCCCCCTCTCCCCCGTTCCTGACACAGGCCCCCTCCCTCTCCCCCGTTCCTGACACAGGCCCCCCTCCCCCGTTCCTGACACAGGCCCCCCCCAGTCCCCCGTTCCTGACACAGGCCCCACTCCCCCTCTCCCCCGTACCTGACACAGGCCCCCCTCCCCACTCCCCCGTTCCTGACACAGGCCCCCCTCCCTCTCCCCCTCTCCCTCGTTCCTGACACAGGCCCCCCTCCCTCTCCCCCTTTCCTGACACAGACCCCCCTCCCTCTCCCCCGTTCCTGACACAGGCCCCCCTCTCCCCTGTTCCTGACACAGGCCCCCCTCCCCCTCCCCCTCTCCCCCGTTCCAGACACAGGCCCCCCTCCCCCCCCCACACATTAGCCTAGCGTTTTACTTTTAGGCCAAAAAGTCTCATCTTTCTCTACAATTACAGCTACAAGTTTTTTTGGGGGTGTCTCTACCAGCTTTGCACATCTAGAGAGGGACATTTCTGTAAAATATCTCAAGCTCTGTCAGATTGGATGGAGAGCGTCTGTGATCAGCAATTTTCACGTCTTGCCACAGATTCTCAATGGGATTTAGGTCTGGACTGTGACTGGGCCATTCTAACACATGAATAGGCTTTGATCTAAACCAGGGGTCTCAAACTCAAATTACCTGAGGGCCACAAGACAAGTTTTCATATGCCATGGGGGGCCGCATGCAAACTTTCAAACTTCAAAAACAACAGTACTGGTGTCAGCGAACACATTATTACCCCCAGCACTGGTGTCAGCGAGCGCATTATTACCCCCAGCACTGGTGTCAGCGAGCGCATTATTACCACCAGCACTGGTGTCAGCGAACGCATTATTACCCCCAGCACTGGTGTCAGCGAGCGCATTATTACCCCCAGCACTGGTGTCAGCGAGCGCATTATTACCACCAGCACTGGTGTCAGCGAGCGCATTATTACCACCAGCACTGGTGTCAGCGAGCGCATTATTACCCCCAGCACTGGTGTCAGCGAGCGCATTATTACCCCCAGCACTGGTGTCAGCGAGCGCATTATTACCACCAGCACTGGTGTCAGCGAGCACATTATTACCACCAGCACTGGTGTCAGCGAGCGTATTATTACCACCAGCACTGGTGTCAGCGAGCACATTATTACCACCAGCACTGGTGTCAGCGAGCGCATTATTACCCCCAGCACTGGTGTCAGCGAGCGCATTATTACCACCAGCACTGGTGTCAGCGAGCGCATTATTACCCCCAGCACTGGTGTCAGCGAGCGCATTATTACCCCCAGCACTGGTGTCAGCGAGCGCATTATTAACCCCCAGCACTGGTGTCAGCGAGCGCATTATTACCACCAGCACTGGTGTCAGCGAGCGCATTATTACCCCCAGCACTGGTGTCAGCGAGCGCATTATTACCCCCAGCACTGGTGTCAGCGAGCGCATTATTAACCCCCAGCACTGGTGTCGGCGAGCGCATTATTACCACCAGCACTGGTGTCAGCGAGCGCATTATTACCCCCAGCACTGGTGTCAGCGAGCGCATTATTACCCCCAGCACTGGTGTCAGCGAGCGCATTATTACCACCAGCACTGGTGTCAGCGAGCGCATTATTACCCCCAGCACTGGTGTCAGCGAGCGCATTATTACCACCAGCACTGGTGTCAGCGAGCGCATTATTACCACCAGCACTGGTGTCAGCGAGCGCATTATTACCCCCAGCACTGGTGTCAGCGAGCGCATTATTACCCCCAGCACTGGTGTCAGCGAGCGCATTATTAACCCCCAGCACTGGTGTCAGCGAGCGCATTATTACCACCAGCACTGGTGTCAGCGAGCGCATTATTACCACCAGCACTGGTGTCAGCGAGCGCATTATTACCCCCAGCACTGGTGTCAGCGAGCGCATTATTACCACCAGCACTGGTGTCAGCGAGCGCATTATTACCACCAGCACTGGTGTCAGCGAGCGCATTATTACCCCCAGCACTGGTGTCAGCGAGCGCATTATTACCCCCAGCACTGGTGTCAGCGAGCGCATTATTACCACCAGCACTGGTGTCAGCGAGCGCATTATTACCCCCAGCACTGGTGTCAGCGAGCGCATTATTACCCCCAGCACTGGTGTCAGCGAGCGCATTATTACCCCCAGCACTGGTGTCAGCGAGCGCATTATTACCCCCAGCACTGGTGTCAGCGAACGCATTATTAACCCCCAGCACTGGTGTCAGCGAGCGCATTATTACCACCAGCACTGGTGTCAGCGAGCGCATTATTACCCCCAGCACTGGTGTCAGCGAGCGCATTATTACCCCCAGCACTGGTGTCAGCGAGCGCATTATTACCCCCAGCACTGGTGTCAGCGAGCGCATTATTACCCCCAGCACTGGTGTCAGCGAGCGCATTATTACCACCAGCACTGGTGTCAGCGAGCGCATTATTACCCCCAGCACTGGTGTCAGCGAGCGCATTATTACCCCCAGCACTGGTGTCAGCGAGCGCATTATTACCACCAGCACTGGTGTCAGCGAGCGCATTATTACCACCAGCACTGGTGTCAGCGAGCGCATTATTACCCCCAGCACTGGTGTCAGCGAGCGCATTATTACCCCCAGCACTGGTGTCAGCGAGCGCATTATTACCCCCAGCACTGGTGTCAGCGAGCGCATTATTACCCCCAGCACTGGTGTCAGCGAGCGCATTATTAACCCCCAGCACTGGTGTCGGCGAGCGCATTATTACCACCAGCACTGGTGTCAGCGAGCGCATTATTACCCCCAGCACTGGTGTCAGCGAGCGCATTATTACCCCCAGCACTGGTGTCAGCGAGCGCATTATTACCACCAGCACTGGTGTCAGCGAGCGCATTATTACCCCCAGCACTGGTGTCAGCGAGCGCATTATTACCACCAGCACTGGTGTCAGCGAGCGCATTATTACCACCAGCACTGGTGTCAGCGAGCGCATTATTACCCCCAGCACTGGTGTCAGCGAGCGCATTATTACCCCCAGCACTGGTGTCAGCGAGCGCATTATTACCCCCAGCACTGGTGTCAGCGAGCGCATTATTACCCCCAGCACTGGTGTAAGTCAGGGTTTGACAAATTTGCTTGGAATCTAGGAGCCAGCTAAAAAAGTTAGGAGCCAGAAAACGCACCCCGTCCCGACGAGCTTGTGCGCAGAAGCGAACACATACGTGAGCAGCGCCCGCATATGTAAACGGTGTTCAATCCACACATGTGAGGTATCACCGCGATTGGTAGAGCGAGAGCAATAATTCTAGCTCCTCTGTAACTTAAAACATGCAACCAGTAGATTTTTTTAAACGTCGCCTATGAAGATTTTAAAGGGTAAAAAAGTTTGTCGGCATTCCACAAGTGGACACAATTTTGAAGCGTGACATGTTGGGTATGAATTTACTTGGCGTAACATTATCTTTCATAATATTAAAAAAAATGGGGATAACTTTACTGTTGTCTTATTTTTTAATTAAAAAAAGTGTAATTTTTTCCCAAAAAAGTGCGCTTGTAAGACCGCTGCGCAAATACGGCGTAACAGAAAGTATTGCAACGATCGCTATTTTATTCTCTAGGGTGTTAGGATAAAAAATATATATAATGTTTGGGGGTTCTAATTAGAGGGAAGAATATGGCAGTGAAAATAGTGAAAAATTACATTAGAATTGCTGTTTAACTTGTAATGCTTAACTTGTAATACCAACGGCCACCACCAGATGGCGCCAGCTCAAAAAAAAAAAAAAAAATATATATTTTTTTTTGCTCCACTCACTTCCACCCTGCCTGTGGGCCATTTATAACTGGTCCGCGGGCCGCAAATGGCCCGCGGGCCGGTACTTTGAGACCACTGATCTAAACCCTTCCATTGTAGCTCTGGCTGTACTTTAGGGTCGTTGTCCTGCTGGAAGGTGAACCTCCCCCCCGGTCTCAAGTCTTTTGCAGGTTTTCTTCTAAGATTGTCCTGTATTTGTCTCCATCCATCTTCCCATCAACTCTGACCAGCTTCCCTGTCCCTGCTGAAGAAAAGCATCCCCACCACATGATTCTGCCACCACCATGTTTCACGGTGGGGATGGTGTGTTCAGGGTGATGTGCAGTGTTAGTTTTCCCCCACACATGGCGGCCAAAAAGTTGAATTTTGGTGTCATGTGACCAGAGCACCTTCTTCTACATGTTTGCTGTGTCCCCTCCCCCACATGTTTGCTGTGTCCCCTCCCCCACATGTTTGCTGTGTCCCCTCCCCCACATGTGTGCTGTGTCCCCTCCCCCACATGTGTGCTGTGTCCCCTCCCCCACATGTTTGCTGTGTCCCCTCCCCCACATGTTTGCGGTGTCCCCTCCCCCACATGTTTGCTGTGTCCCCTCCCCCACATGTTTGCTGTGTCCCCCTCCCAAACATGTTTGATGTGTCCCCTCCCCCACGTTTGCTGTGTCCCCTCCCCCACACGGCTTCTCACAAACTACAAACAGGACTTCTTATGTCTTTTCTTTCTCCAATGTCTTTCTTCTTGTCACTCTTCCATAAAGGGCAGATTTAAGGAGAGACCACTAATAGTTGTCCTGTGGACAGATTCTCCCCCCTGAGCTGTGCAGCTCCTGTGCAGCTCCTCCAGAGTTACCATGGACCTCTTGGCTGCTTCTCTGATGAATGTTCTCCTCGCCCGGCCCGGTCAGTTTAGGTGGACGGCCGTGTCTTGGTAGGTTTGCGGTTGTGCCGTACTCTTCCCATTTTCCGATGATGGAGAACAGAAGCTCCGTGAGATCTTCAAAGCTTGGGAGATTTTTTTTATAACCTAACCCTGCTTTATACTTCTCCACAACTTTATCCCTGACCTGTCTGGTGTGTTCCTCGGCCTTCATGATGCTGTTTTGTTCACTAAGGATCTGAGGGCTTCACAGAACAGCTGTATTTATACTGAGATTACATGACACACAGGTGACTCTATTTACTAATTAGGTGACTTCTGAAGGCGATTGGATCCTCTAGATTTTAGTTATCAGAGTAAAGGGGGCGCCATACAAATGCCCCTCCCCCCACACTTTTCACAGATTTATTTGTATCATTTTCCTTCCCTCGCGGATCCGTGCGTCATTGAAGCTCTTCCTGCATTACCTGAAGAACACCTGGGTGGCCGTATTACCTGTTTTCCTCTTCACAATCATGTGACACTTTGTGTCTCTCACAGAAAATCCCAATACAATACTTTTACGTTTTTGGGTGTAACCTGAGAAAATGTGGGGAATTTCAAGGGGTATGAATACTTTTTGAAGGCGCTGTATATAGAGGGGTATGAATACTTTTTGAAGGCACTGTATATCCCTACACACAGTATACGGAGCCAAGAGAACAGCCGTAGGTTCTCCTCCCCTCACCCTCCAGGACAGATGACACAGTATTTATCAGAAATCCCCGCAGATACGAAAATCAATAGCAATAAATAAATAACACACAAGATATGATTTATGGGCGACCTGAAAATAAAACCACTCTGAAGGGAAAATGGAGCCGCGACGTCGCTGGATTAACCTCTTGTGCGGATTCCGAGCTCCGAGCACAGGCTTCAGTGGTGTGCGGACCACCGCAATGCGACTTCAGAGGTCCCCTCCATCCCCCTGAATCGCAGACCACCGCAATGTGACTTCAGAGGTCCCCTCCATCCCCCGCATCCCCCCGAATCGCAGACCACCGCAATGCGACTTCAGAGGTCCCCTCCATCCCCTCCATCCCCCGAATCACAGACCACCGCAATGTGACTTCAGAGGGTTCCCCCATCCCCCACATCCCGCCGAATCGCAGAACGTCTCATTCAATGACATGGGGAGGCAAATAAAAAGAATGGCAATTGGTCACAGCTGATGACCTCAATGGAGGCTCTTATCTACAGTGAGGGGAAATACCGATCGCCTCCCCTGCAGATTGTTACCTAGAAATGAAGGGTCTGTAATTTCTCTCATAGGTGTATTTTATATGATGGAGACAGAATATCAACCAAAACTCCAGAGAGATCACATGATACAAATGTTATACATGGAGGGAAATACGTTTTTGACCCCCTTAGTAGTTGGGGGAGGTTCCTTAGTAGTTGGGGAGGTTCCTTAGTAGTTGGGGGAGGTTCCTTAGTAGTCGGGGGAGGTTCCTTAGTAGTTGGGGGAGGTTCCTTAGTAGTTGGGGGAGGTTCCTTGTTGGGGGAGGTTCCTTAGTAGTTGGGGGAGGTTCCTTAGTAGTTGGGGGAGGTCCCTTGTTGGGAAGCACAGAGGTCAGACGTTTCTTGTAGTTGGTGATCAGGTCGGGGGAGGTTCCTTAGTAGTTGGGGGAGGTCCCTTAGTAGTTGGGGGAGGTTCCTTGTTGGGAAGCACAGAGGTCAGACGTTTCTTGTAGTTGGTGATCAGGTCGGGGGAGGTTCCTTAGTAGTTGGGAGAGGTTCCTTAGTAGTTGGGGGAGGTTCCTTGTTGGGAAGCTCAGAGGTCAGACGTTTCTTGTAGTTGGTGATCAGGTCGGGGGGAGGTTCCTTAGTAGTCGGGGGAGGTCCCTTAGTAGTTGGGGGAGGTCCCTTGTTGGGAAGCACAGAGGTCAGACGTTTCTTGTAGTCGGTGATCAGGTCTCCACACATCTCAGGAGGGATTTTCTCTTCTTTACAGATCTTCTCTAAATCCTGAAGGTCTCTCTGCAACTCGAAGTTTCAGCTCCTCCATACATTTTCTATGGGATGAAGGTCTGGAGACCGGCTAGGCCACTCCATGGCCTTCGTGTGCTTCTTCTTGAGCCCCTCCTTTGTTGCCTTGGCGGTATGTTTTGGGTCATTGTCATGCTGGAAGACCCGTCCATGACCCATCTTCAGTGTTCTGTCTGAGGGAAGAAGGTTCTCCTCCAAGATCTTACAATACATGGCCCCGCCCATTGGCCCCTCAATGCGGGAAAGTCGGCCTGGACCTTTATCAGAGAAACCCCCATGTTTGTAGTGGGTGTAGCAGTTGGATGATGAAATCTTCCTCACTGGTTACATTCACCATCTTATCCCCGCCCCCCTCCTCCTCATCACTCCACCCCCTCCTCCTCTCCCAACCAATCACCTCACAGGAGAGGCGAGCTCTCTGTTCACCCCCCTCCCCCTTCTTCTGTATACATCATTGTTGCGGTACCTCTCTTCCCGAGCTCCAAAGTACACCGTCCTTAGTGGCCAGTAACCCAATCCCCTCCAGTAACGAGACCAAGCTCCATTATGAGGGTAAAACACGAACTCATTTACTGTGGGCTACCCGCCCGTATTTATGCAGGTCTCCCACCTGGTGGACACTCCCCTAGGGGACCAGATGGGAGACTGAAATAACAGACATTAAAATCTATAACTTTATAACTGCCGACATACGAATGGGCGACTTCATGTAAAACGGCAAAGCAGACGAACACAATATGTCCAGTATACGGATGGGTCCGTCACATGGCTCCCTCCTTGTGGAACACTCCGGCAGACCCGGCTTGACCCTTTGGCGGGTCAACTTGGGGATGACCGGACGGAGAAGGCGTAGAGACGTCTGTTTGCCGAGATAATCCATCTGCATTCCCATTCTGCTTACCGGGTCGGTAGCTGATGGTGAAATTGTAAGGCTGTAGTGCCAGACTCCACCTCAGCAGTCTGGTCCGTCAAGGGCTTGGCCACCGTACTGTAGTCGGGGACAAAACGTCGGTAATACCCTGCCGTCCCCAGGAAGGCTAGCACTTGGGTCTTGGTGATAGGTGTGGGCCAGTTAGCTACCGCCTCGACCTTAGCTGGCTCTGGTCGCTGGGTCCCACATCCTACCCTGTGACCCAAGTACTGCACTTCTGCCATGCCTAAATGGCACTTATCTGGCTTCAAGGTCAGGCCGGCGGCCCGAATCTTGTCCAGCACCACCCCCACGTGGACTAAATGGTCTTCCCAAGTCTCGCTGTAGACCGCAATGTCATCCAGGTATGCACACGCGAAGTCCTGGAAGCCATCGAGGAGTCTATCCACCATACGCTGAAAGGTAGCCGGAGCATTCTTCATTCCAAATGGCATAACCTTAAACTGGAATAGGCCAAATGGGGTGACGAAGGCCGATTTAGGGATAGCATCCTCGGCCAGGGGGATCTGCCAAAAACCCTTGCACAGGTCAATGGTGGTCAGGTAACGCCCCCTGGCAGTGCGGTCTAATAATTTGTCTACCCGGGGCATCGGGTACGCGTCAGTGGTGGTCCGTTCGTTGAGCCGCCTGTAATCTACGCAGAACCGGGTGGTCCCATCTTTCTTAGGCACCAGGACTACAGGCGAGGCCCAAGGGCTGTCTGACGGCTCGATAACCCCCAGCCGAGTCATCTCCTGTATCTCCGTCCGCATTTCCTCTCGGACTGCTTCAGGGATACGGTATGGGGGTTGTCGTAGGGGGTTCTGTCCGGGCGTCTCGACTTTGTGCATAGCTAGTGTGGTGTACCCGGGTTCTTGGGAGAACGTCGCCTGCTTCTCCCACAGAAGCTGTCTTGCCTGTACCTTCTTTGCTGGGTTTAACCGGTCTCCTAGCTGCACAAGGCTCGTAAGGTCCGTCTGGGGATTCCTCTCTAACAAGTCAGGTAAAGGTAAGTTCTCGGGGTCATCCGTAGCTGGGGCACAGACTGCCGCAACATCTTCTGGTCGCTCCTGATACTCCTTTAACATGTTCACATGAAAGGATCGCTGGATCCCTTCATCTGAACAGCTGGCTATAAGGTAGGTAGTATCACATATCTGCGCTAATACTTTATACGGGCCCTGCCAAGATGCTTGCATCTTGTTTGCCTTCACAGGTTTGAGCACTAGAACCTTCTGCCCAACCTGGAAGACCCGCTGTCGGGTGCCCCGATCGTACCACCGCTTCTGTCTCCCCTGGGCCGCCTGGAGATTTTCCCTTACCATCAGGGATAGTTTCTCCATGCGGTCCCGGAGTTCCAGGACATATGGTACTATGGGGGTCCCTTCTTGCTCTGTCTCCCCCTCCCAGTGTCCTCTAATGAGATCTAGGGGTCCTCGGACCCTTCTCCCATGGAGTAACTCAAAGGGGGAGAACCCAGTAGATTCCTGGGGCACCTCTCTGTATGCAAATAGCAGATGAGGCAGGAATCGCTCCCAGTCTCTGCAAGTGTCAGTAAAGGTCCTCAGCATCTGTTTGAGGGTACCATTAAATCGCTCGCAGAGGCCGTTGGTCTGTGGGTGATACGGTGAGCTAAGCAGCGGTTTAATGCCGCACACCTTCCACAGTTGCTGGGTGAGCACAGCGGTAAACTGAGTTCCCTGATCAGAGAGAATCTCCTGAGGGAACCCGACCCTAGTGAATATCTTAACCAGGGCATCAGCTACTGTCTCTGCCTCGATATTAGACAGCGCTACTGCCTCTGGGTAACGTGTGGCATAGTCCACCACGGTAAGAATGTACTTCTTACCGGAGGGGCTAGCCCTGGCCAGTGGACCTACAAGGTCAACGGCTATGCGGGAAAAGGGCTCCCCAATGATAGGCATCGACTGAAGCCTAGCTTTTGGGTGATCTCCCCGCTTTCCTACCCGTTGACAGGTGTCGCACGTGCTACAATACATCCGCACGTCTCGGTTCAAATTGGGCCAGAAAAAGTTTTGTGTGATCCTATGAGCTGTGCGGTGGGAGCCTAGATGGCCCGCTAACGGCACATCGTGCCCAATCCGTAAAATCTCCTGCCGGTACTTGGCAGGTACCACTAGCTGTCGCTTGTGCGGAGGGGTGCTCGGTTTTTGGGACGGTCTCGGGATCCTGTACAGCCTATCCCCCACCCACTCGTAGTGCTCCCCATCTACTCCTTCCTCCCCTGAGTCGGCCCTGGCCCTGTACTTCGCTAACGTCGGGTCTTCCCTAGTCTCCCTTCCGTACATCTCTGGGGTATCCCAGCCTAAAGGGGCCGGATCTAACATACACGTCGGGGTAGAGGGTCTTACCTGGGTCGCAGCAGCAGGTGGGCCGGCTTCGGTGGCACGGGTCTGGGCCCGGGTCGTGACAGCGTCTACTGCAGCGGGGCCCATGGGAGTATAGGCTGAAAGGAGGGGGGCCAAGTCATTGCCAAGGAGGACATCGGCGGGTAAGTCTTTCATAACCCCCACGTTCACTTGTCTAGCGCCCACTCCCCAATCCAAATGTACCCGGGCAACGGGTAGTCGGAACACGGCACCTCCGGCTACTCGTACTGCGACCGTGTCCCCGGTATGTTGGTTCTCGGATACTAGGTGCTTCTGGAGTAAAGTCATGGTCGCACCGGTATCCCGTAGGCCACTGACCTCCTTCCCGTTGACCTTGACACACTGTCTGTGGTGCTGCCTGTTATCTCGGTGGGCCGCCTGAACGGGGTCGGCCTCATGCAGAATACCCCAGCATTCCTCTTCCTCCACACAGTGAGTTGCGGGGAGAGGTGGTCGTGGATTGGCCCTTGGGGGTCTCTTCCAGGACTGACTTTGGTTGGCATTGTTCATCGGGCACTCCGGTCGCTTGTGTCCCAGCTGATTGCATAGGTAGCACAGACTGGGTTGGGAGTATTCCCGAGAGTTAAACCGGGGTGAGCGGGGATACTGTGTCGACGGAGGGGGTGCTGAGGGCCGATTCATAGGGGGTTGGTAAATAGTAGCTGCTGGCTTGTATTCCACCCTGGCGGGAGCCTTGGTGGCTGAATTGTCCAATTTTCGGGCATCCGTATACTCATCCGCCAGGCGAGCTGCTTCATGGAGAGTGGAGGGTTTACGGTCCCTTACCCACTCTCTGACCCCTGTTGGTAATTTGTCGAAGCAATGTTCCAACAGAAACATCTGTAGCACCTCCTCTCCGGACACAGCCTGGCACCCCGCCATCCAGTGTGCGGCGGTGCGGTGCACCTTACATGCCCATTCAACGTAGGAGTCCCCAGTCGTTTTTACAGTGTCCCGGAACCTCCTTCGGTATGCCTCGGGTGTAACGGCATACCGGGAGAGTAGAGTTTCCCTGACGGCCACATAATCCCCGATCTCCTCGTCAGGGATGGCCCGAAAAGCCTCACTGGCCCGGCCGGATAACTTGCCGGACAATATAGGGATCCAGTCCTCCAGGGGTACCTTGTGCAGGGCACATTGCCGCTCAAAATCGGCAAGGTACCCATCGATCTCTCCTTCTGTCTCACTGAAGGCTTTAAATGCTGCAAACGGCACCTTCTTTCTTTCCCCCGTGTCTGCTGTGACTGGGGCTGCTGCAGTGCCGCTTTGGCGTAGCAGGTTGGCCTCCACAGCGGCTTGGACTTGGGCGATAATTTCCGCAGATGGGTTGGGACCATAAAGGCCAGCCTAATTCTTACCGCCCGGTCAAATCTCTCTTCTTCGGGGGTTCTGTCGTCTGGGCTGAGTCCATTGGTTCCCTCTGCTGCTGGTACTCCATCCATTTCCAGCAATAATGTGATAATGTCCCCCTTTTTGAGGTTACTGGCCTGTCCGCCTCTTTGCTCTAATAAATCCTTTAAGGTAGCTCTTCTCAGGTTTTGGTATTGCAATTCCATTTGGTCCTGGTTGTAGTGGTTTCTTTGGGCGCTGAGGTTCATCCCACCGCTGCCACCAGTTGTTGCGGTACCTCTCTTCCCGAGCTCCAAAGTACACCGTCCTTAGTGGCCAGTAACCCAATCCCCTCCAGTAACGAGACCAAGCTCCATTATGAGGGTAAAACACGAACTCATTTACTGTGGGCTACCCGCCCGTATTTATGCAGGTCTCCCGCCTGGTGGACACTCCCCTAGGGGACCAGATGGGAGACTGAAATAACAGACATTAAAATCTATAACTTTATAACTGCCGACATACGAATGGGCGACTTCATGTAAAACGGCAAAGCAGACGAACACAATATGTCCAGTATACGGATGGGTCCGTCACAATCATATATATATCATACACACTGGTCTGTATTCATATATGATGGGGGGGGAGGAGAACACAAGGCTCGCCCCTCCCCCTGTATACACTTTTTACAGAATTTTGCTTTTCTTAAGACTTTGCGGTAATATTGCTTAGTATAACAAATTGGAACCATCACTATTTTATTCTCTAGGGTGTCTGCTTTCAGAAAATATCTAATATTTGGGAGGGGGGGGGGGGGTTATACTTTATCTTTAGGCCAAAAATGTTTTTTTTTTAAACATGTGTGAAAAAAAAAATAGTGATAGTAATAAAGTAATAAATAGTGATAGTAATAGAGTAATAAATAGTGATAGTAATAAATAGTGATAGTAATAGAGTAATAAATAGTGATAGTAATAAAGTAATAAATAGTGATAGTAATAAAGTAATAAATAGTGATAGTAATAGAGTAATAAATAGTGATAGTAATAAAGTAATAAATAGTGATAGTAATAAATAGTGATAGTAATAAAGTAATAAATAGTGATAGTAATAAATAGTGATAGTAATAAAGTAATAAATAGTGATAGTAATAAATAGTGATAGTAATAGAGTAATAAATAGTGATAGTAATAAAGTAATAAATAGTGATAGTAATAAAGTAATAAATAATGATAGTAATAAAGTAATAAATAGTGATAGTAATAAAGTAATAAATAGTGATAGTAATAAAGTAATAAATAGTGATAGTAATAAATAGTGATAGTAATAAAGTAATAAATAGTGATAGTAATAAATAGTGATAGTAATAAAGTAATAAATAGTGATAGTAATAAATAGTGATAGTAATAAAGTAATAAATAGTGATAGTAATAAATAGTGATAGTAATAGAGTAATAAATAGTGGTAGTAATAAAGTAATAAATAGTGATAGTAATAAATAGTGGTAATAATAAAGTAATAAATAGTGATAGTAATAAATAGTGATAGTAATAGAGTAATAAATAGTGATAGTAATAAATAGTGATAGTAATAAATAGTGATAGTAATAGAGTAATAAATAGTGATAGTAATAAATAGTGATAGTAATAAATAGTGATAGTAATAAAGTAATAAATAGTGATAGTAATAAATAGTGATAGTAATAAAGTAATAAATAGTGATAGTAATAAAGTAATAAATAGTGATAGTAATAGAGTAATAAATAATGATAGTAATAAAGTAATAAATAGTGATAGTAATAAAGTAATAAATAGTGATAGTAATAAAGTAATAAATAGTGATAGTAATAGAGTAATAAATAGTGATAGTAATAAAGTAATAAATAGTGATAGTAATAAATAGTGATAGTAATAAAGTAATAAATAGTGATAGTAATAAATAGTGATAGTAATAAAGTAATAAATAGTGATAGTAATAAATAGTGATAGTAATAGAGTAATAAATAGTGATAGTAATAAAGTAATAAATAGTGATAGTAATAAAGTAATAAATAATGATAGTAATAAAGTAATAAATAGTGATAGTAATAAAGTAATAAATAGTGATAGTAATAAAGTAATAAATAGTGATAGTAATAAAGTAATAAATAGTGATAGTAATAAATAGTGATAGTAATAAAGTAATAAATAGTGATAGTAATAGAGTAATAAATAGTGATAGTAATAAAGTAATAAATAGTGATAGTAATAAATAGTGATAGTAATAAAGTAATAAATAGTGATAGTAATAAATAGTGATAGTAATAGAGTAATAAATAGTGATAGTAATAAATAGTGATAGTAATAAAGTAATAAATAGTGATAGTAATAAAGTAATAAATAGTGATAGTAATAAATAGTGGTAATAATAAAGTAATAAATAGTGATAGTAATAAATAGTGATAGTAATAGAGTAATAAATAGTGATAGTAATAAATAGTGATAGTAATAAAGTAATAAATAGTGATAGTAATAAATAGTGATAGTAATAGAGTAATAAATAGTGATAGTAATAAATAGTGATAGTAATAAATAGTGATAGTAATAGAGTAATAAATAGTGATAGTAATAAATAGTGATAGTAATAAATAGTGATAGTAATAAAGTAATAAATAGTGATAGTAATAAATAGTGGTAATAATAAAGTAATAAATAGTGATAGTAATAAATAGTGATAGTAATAGAGTAATAAATAGTGATAGTAATAAATAGTGATAGTAATAAATAGTGATAGTAATAGAGTAATAAATAGTGATAGTAATAAATAGTGATAGTAATAAATAGTGATAGTAATAAAGTAATAAATAGTGATAGTAATAGAGTAATAAATAGTGATAGTAATAAAGTAATAAATAGTGATAGTAATAAAGTAATAAATAGTGATAGTAATAGAGTAATAAATAATGATAGTAATAAAGTAATAAATAGTGATAGTAATAAAGTAATAAATAGTGATAGTAATAGAGTAATAAATAGTGATAGTAATAAAGTAATAAATAGTGATAGTAATAAATAGTGATAGTAATAGAGTAATAAATAGTGATAGTAATAAAGTAATAAATAGTGATAGTAATAGAGTAATAAATAGTGATAGTAATAAATAGTGATAGTAATAGAGTAATAAATAGTGGTAGTAATAAAGTAATAAATAGTGATAGTAATAAATAGTGATAGTAATAGAGTAATAAATAGTGATAGTAATAAATAGTGATAGTAATAAATAGTGATAGTAATAAAGTAATAAATAGTGATAGTAATAAATAGTGATAGTAATAAAGTAATAAATAGTGATAGTAATAAATAGTGATAGTAATAAAGTAATAAATAGTGATAGTAATAAAGTAATAAATAGTGATAGTAATAAAGTAATAAATAGTTACTAAATAGCAAAGTAATAAATAGTGATATTAATAAAGCAACCACCTTTTTGTACCTAATAAAAATAGTTTGTAAACAAAGAAATTAATAAAATAATAAAGCAATAAAAAACGGTACAATCCTGTCATAAGATTTATGGTTAGGTACCAAGCCGTCCTTTGTGTGCAGAATCGGCACGGAATAAACAAAAAATATAAATAAAAATAATGTAAAAATAAAAAATAAGAAAAATATATATATAAAAAAATACTTGGCTACTTCGTATCTGCTTTTTTTTTATCTGCTTTATATTTTTCCCCAATAAAACAAACAGCCAGAGGGAATGCGTTTCGTTGTCTTTGTATTTGCGGTCCCTCGACATAAAGCATCACTCGGCTTCCTGTGCGTTCTCAAGAGGGACGTCGGAGTCCATGCTCTGTGATGAGCCCGGGAAGGATGTGGAGTAGGAAGGAGGGACGTCGGAGTTTTCTCTCCTCTATGGGGGTGTTGGTCGTATTGTTGGAAGATGTGATAATCAGACTCCCGAGGACTTCATAGAGAAACGCTGGCTCTGTACACAATGACGGAGTCCCATACACGGGGGGGGGGGGGATGGTATGATTAGCACCATCTGTTATCAGACTTCTTCAGGGCTCAGGAAACCCCCCCAGAGAAGGTGCAGACCGGAGGCAGTACATCCGCCACACACAGGAGGACATCATTGTGGAGCCAAAATCTGCCGTCACTTCAAAGTCACAGCCGGGAGGTAATTAGTACAAGATGGGACCTCCCAGCTATTGGCTGATGAAAGTCGTGTATATCGGGAAGACTAGAAGAAGTATAATATCGTTACTGTACACATCCCGCCAACCGGCACCAACCAACAACACTCTTCCTCAGAATTGCAGCCAGAAAATACACAATTAGAGAACCCAAAGAACGCCGACCCTTCCCAAACCACCAGTCCCACATATCCTCCATCCCAATATATCCTCCATCCCAATATATCCTCCATCCCAATATATCCTCCATCCCAATATATCCTCCATCCCAATATATCCTCCAACCCAATATATCCTCCATCCCAATATATCCTCCATCCCAATATATCCTCCATCCCAATATATCCCCCAACCCAATATATCCTCCATCCCAATATATCCTCCATCCCGATATATCCTCCATCCCAATATATCCTCCAACCCAATATAACCTCCAATCCAATATATCCTCCAACCCAATATAACCTCCAATCCAATACATCCTCCAACCCAATACATCCTCCAACCCAATATATCCTCCATCCCAATATATCCTCCAACCCAATATATCCTCCAACCCAATATATCCTCTAATCCAATATATCATCCATCCCAATATATCCTCCAACCCAATATATCCTCCATCCCAATATATCCTCCATCCCAATATATCCTCCATCCCAATATATCCTCCAACCCAATATATCCTCCAACCCAATATATCCTCTAATCCAATATATCATCCATCCCAATATATCCTCCAACCCGACATATCCTCCATCCCAATATATCCTCCATCCCAATATATCCTCCATCCCAATATATCCTCCATCCCAATATATCCTCCATCCCAATATATCCTCCATCCCAATATATCCTCCAACCCAATATATCCTCCATCCCAATATATCCTCCATCCCAATATATCCTCCAACCCAATATATCCTCCATCCCAATATATCCTCCATGCCAATATATCCTCCATCCCAATATATCCCCCAACCCAATATATCCTCCATCCCAATATATCCTCCATCCCGATATATCCTCCATCCCAATATATCCTCCAACCCAATATAACCTCCAATCCAATATATCCTCCAACCCAATATAACCTCCAATCCAATACATCCTCCAACCCAATACATCCTCCAACCCAATATATCCTCCATCCCAATATATCCTCCAACCCAATATATCCTCCAACCCAATATATCCTCTAATCCAATATATCATCCATCCCAATATATCCTCCATCCCAATATATCCTCCAATCCCAATATATCCTCCAATCCAATATATCCTCCATCCCAACATATCCTCCATCCCAATATATCCTCCAATCCAATATATCCTCCAACCCAATATAACCTCCAATCCAATATATCCTCCAATCCAACATATCCTCCAATCCAACATATCCTCCAATCTAATATATCATTCAACCCAGTGTTGAATTGGAGTTTATATTGGGTTGGAGGATATGTTGGATTGGAGGATATGTTGGATTGGAGGATATGTTGGATTGGAGGATATATTGGGATGGCGGTTATATTGAGTTGGAGAATATATTGGGTTGGAGGATATGTTGGGTTGGAGGATATATTGGGATGGAGGATATATTGGGATGGAGGATATATTGGGATGGAGGATATATTGGGATGGAGGATATATTGGATTGATGGATATATTGGGTTGGAGGATATGTTGGACTGGAGGATATATTGGGATGGAGGATGTGTTGGGTTGGAGGATATATTGGATTGGAGGATATATTGGGATGGAGGATATGTCGGGTTGGAGGATATATTGGGATGGAGGATATGTCGGGTTGGAGGATATATTGGGATGGAGGATATATTGGGTTGGAGGATATATTGGGTTGGAGGATATATTGGATTGGAGGATATATTGGGATGGAGGATATATTGGGATGGAGGATGTGTTGGGTTGGAGGATATATTGGATTGGAGGATATATTGGGATGGGGATATATTGGGATGGAGGATGTGTTGGGTTGGAGGATATATTGGGTTGGAGGATATATTGGGTTGGAGGATATATTGGGATGGAGGATATGTTGGATTGGAGGATATATTGGGTTGGAGGATATATTGGGTTGGAGGATATATTGGGATGGAGGATATATTGGGTTGGAGGATATATTGGATTGGAGGATATATTGGGATGGATGATATATTGGGTTGGAGGATATATTGGGATGGAGGATATATATCGGATTGGAGGATATATTGGGATGGAGGATATATTGGATTGGAGGATATATTGGGATGGAGGATATATCGGATTGGAGGATATATTGGGATGGAGGATATATCGGGATGGAGGATATATCGGGATGGAGGAACTATTGGGATTGGAGGATATATTGGGATGGAGGATATATTGGGATGGAGGATATATTGGGTTGGAGGATATATTGGGATGGAGGATATATTGGGATGGAGGATATATTGGGTTGGAGGATATATTGGGATGGAGGATATGTTGGATTGGAGGATATATTGGGATGGAGGATATATTGGGTTGGAGGATATATCGGGATGGAGGATATGTTGGGATGAAGGATATATTGGATTGGAGGATATATTGGATTGGAGGATATATTGGGATGAAGGATGTGTTGGGTTGGAGGATATATTGGATTGGAGGATATATTGGGATGGAGGATATATTGGGTTGGAGGATATATTGGATTGGAGGATATATTGGGTTGGAGGATATGTTGGGTTGGAGGATATATTGGGATGGAGGATATATCGGGTTGGAGGATATATCGGGTTGGGGGATATATTGGATTGGAGGATATATTGGGTTGGAGGTTATATTGGGATGGAGGATATATTGGGTTGGAGGATATATTGGGTTGGATGATATATTGGGTTGGAGGATATATTGGGTTGGAGGATATATTGGGTTGGAGGATATATTGGGATGGAGGATATATTGGGTTGGAGGATATATTGGATTGGAGGATATATTGGGATGGAGGATATGTCGGGTTGGAGGATATATTGGGATGGAGGATATGTCGGGTTGGAGGATATATTGGGTTGGAGGATATATTGGGTTGGAGGATATATTGGGATGGAGGATATATTGGGTTGGAGGATATATTGGGTTGGAGGATATATTGGGATGGAGGATATATTGGGTTGGAGGATATATTGGATTGGAGGATATATTGGGTTGGAGGATATATTGGATTGGAGGATATATTGGGATGGAGGATATGTCGGGTTGGAGGATATATTGGGATGGAGGATATGTCGGGTTGGAGGATATATTGGGTTGGAGGATATATTGGGTTGGAGGATATATTGGGATGGAGGATATGTTGGGTTGGAGGATATGTCGGGTTGGAGGATATATTGGGTTGGAGGATATATTGGATTGGAGGATATATTGGGTTGGAGGATATATTGGATTGGAGGATATATTGGGATGGAGGATATGTCGGGTTGGAGGATATATTGGGATGGAGGATATGTCGGGTTGGAGGATATATTGGGATGGAGGATATATCGGGTTGGAGGATATGTCGGGTTGGAGGATATATTGGGTTGGAGGATATATTGGGTTGGAGGATATATTGGGATGGAGGATATGTTGGGTTGGAGGATATATTGGGATGGAGGATATATTGGGATGGAGGATATATCGGGATGGAGGATATATTGGGATGGAGGATATATTGGGATGGAGGATGTGTTGGGTTGGAGGATATATTGGGTTGGAGGATATATTGGGTTGGAAGATATATTGGATTGGAGGATATATTGGGATGGAGGATATATTGGGATGGAGGATATATCGGGATGGAGGATATATTGGGATGGAGGATATGTTGGATTGGAGGATGTATTTGATTGGAGGATAAGTGGAGATGTAAAGTATTACAGACAGATAGTCATGACCGGTTCCCTTTATAGAAGAAAGCGCTGAACAGATGAAATTCCCGGTTGTTTGTAATAATTACGATCAGAGCTTCATTCCATCGTGTTTTCTTTGTGAATTGCTCGTGTCGGGAATATCACCCTCACATGCTGTACAATATACTGCAAATGGTTTCTCCTTCAGAAAGCAGTCTTGCGTGACCAATAGTCATAGAGAGGCCGTGAAAATACATCAACGTCGTCCAATCCCAATGCAGCGTTTGTGGGAACGGTTTAGAAAAATAATGATTGCAAAGTGATAAATACGGGCGAACGTTCGCACTTTGTCAGCGCTTTGCCTCAGGCTGTTTTATGAGGATGAGGGTGTCGGCTGCATCTTCTCTCCCACACTTACTATACCCCTCCCCCGATCAGAAGAAAAAAAAAAGATGGGAACACCCTTTTTATTCTGAACCACTTCAATGACTTCCCAGTTGCCCCTATTAGGACAAAGCCCCGCCCACCTGACACCAAATGGGATCATAAACACAAAGATGTGACTGAGATGCTGCTTCACCTTCACCTTCCATCCGAACGATCGTCCAAGCTGCTAAATTAAAGCGAACCTTCACCCAAAGATTAAACTCCCCCGTTTTCTCGTCCTCTCCCCCATCTTCTCTTCCTCTCCATTGTCTTCTCTTCCTCTCCCTCGTCTTCTCTTCCTCTCCCCCGTCTTCTCTTCCTCTCCCCCGTCTTCTCTTCTTCTCCCCCGTCTTCTCTTCCTCTCCCTCGAGTTCTCTTCCTATCCCCCATCTTCTCTTCTTCTCCCCCGTCTTCTCTTCCTCTCCCCCGTCTTCTCTTCCTCTCCCCCGTCTTTTCTTCTTCTCCCCCGTCTTCTCTTCTTCTCCCCCATCTTCTCTTCCTCTCCCCCGTCTTCTCTTCCTCTCCCCCGTCTTCTCTTCCTCTCCCCCGTCTTCTCTTCCTCTCCCCCGTCTTCTCTTCTCTTCTTCTCCCCCGTCTTCTCTTCCTCTCCCCCGTCTTCTCTTCCTCTCCCCCGTCTTCTCTTCCTCTCCCTTGTCTTCTCTTCCTCTCCCCCGTCTTCTCTTCCTCTCCCCCGTCTTCTCTTCCTCTCCCCCGTCTTCTCTTCCTCTCCCCCGTCTTCTCTTCCTCTCCCCCGCATTCTCTTCCTCTCCCTCGTCTTCTCTTCCTCTTCCCCGTCTTCTCTTCCTCACCCCCGTCTTCTCTTCCTCTCCCTCGTCTTCTCTTCCTCTCCCTCGTCTTCTCTTCCTCTCCCCCGTCTTCTCTTCCTCTCCCCCGTATTCTCTTCCTCTCCCTCGTCTTCTCTTCTTCACCCCCGTCTTCTCTTCTTCTCCCCCGTCTTCTCTTCCTCTCCTCCGTCTTCTCTTCCTCTCCCCCGTCTTCTCTTCCTCTCCCCCGTCTTTTCTTCCTCTCCCCCGTCTTCTCTTCCTCTCCCCCGTCTTCTCTTCCTCTCCCCCGTCTTCTCTTCCTCTCCCCCGTCTTCTCTTCTTCTCCCCGTCTTCTCTTCCTCTCCCTCGTCTTCTCTTCCTCTCCCCGTCTTCTCTTCCTCTCCCCCGTCTTCTCTTCTTCTCCCCGTATTCTCTTCCTCTCCCTCGTCTTCTCTTCCTCTCCCCCGTCTTCTCTTCTTCTCCCCGTCTTCTCTTCTTCTCCCCCGTCTTCTCTTCCTCTCCCCCATCTTCTCTTCCTCTCCCCCGTCTTCTCTTCTTCTCCCCCATCTTCTCTTCCTCTCCCCCGTCTTCTCTTCCTCTCCCCCGTCTTCTCTTCCTCTCCCCCGTCTTCTCTTCCTCTCCCCCGTCTTCTCTTCCTCCACTCCGTCTTATCTTCTCCCCCGTCTTCTCTTCCTCTCCCCATCTTCTCTTCCTCTCCCCCGTCTTCTCTTCTTCTCCCCCATCTTCTCTTCCTCTCCCCCGTCTTCTCTTCTTCTCCCCCGTCTTCCCTTCCTCTCCCTCGTCTTCTCTAGTGTTGAGCGGAATACGCCATATTCGATTTCGCGATATATCACGAATATATAGACGAATATTCGTGAAATATTCGCTAAAATCGAATATTCGTGATATTTTATAAAAAATTTTTTTTTGCGAAATTTCGCTAATGCGAATGCGAAATTGATTGCGAAATTTTGAAACATTCAATTTCACCTGCCCTTTGGAAAAAGTGTGGTTTTACGTAATGGACCCAGCAACTAACAACAAGGTATTAATAAAATAAATACATTATTATATAGATTTGAGGGTTTACTTTCTCTTCTTCTCCCCTGTCTTCTCTTCTTCTCCCCCGTCTTCTCTTCTTCTCCCCCGTCTTCTCTTCCTCTCTCCGTCTTCTCTTCCTCTCCCCCGTCTTCTCTTCCTCTCCCCGTCTTCTCTTCCTCTCTCCGTCTTCTCTTCTTCTCCCCGTCTTCTCTTCTTCTCCCCCGTCTTCTCTTCCTCTCCCCCATCTTCTCTTCCTCTCCCCGTCTTCTCTTCCTCTCCCCCGTCTTCTCTTCCTCTCCCCCGTCTTCTCTTCCTCTCCCCCTTCTTCTCTTCCTCTCCCCCGTCTTCTCTTCTTCTCCCTGTCTTCTTCTCTTCCTCTCCCCCGTCTTCTCTTCCTCTCCCTGTCTTCTCTTCCTCTCCCCTGTCTTCTCTTCCTCTCCCCCGTCTTCTCCTCCTCTCCCCCGTCTTCTCTTCCTCTCCCCGTCTTCTCTTCCTCTCCCCTGTCTTCTCTTCCTCTCCCCCGTCTTCTCTTCCTCTCCCCCGTCTTCTCTTCCTCTCCCCGTCTTCTCTTCCTCTCCCCCGTCTTCTCTCCTCTCCCCCTGTCTTCTCTTCCTCTCCCCCGTCTTCTCTTCCTCTCCCCGTCTTCTCTTCCTCTCCCCCGTCTTCTCTTCCTCTCCCCGTCTTCTCTTCCTCTCCCCCGTCTTCTCTTCCTCTCCCCCGTCTTCTCCCCCGTCTTCTCTTCCTCTCCCCGTCTTCTCTTCCTCTCCCCCGTCTTCTCCCCCGTCTTCTCTTCCTCTCCCCGTCTTCTCTTCCTCTCCCCCGTCTTCTCTTCCTCTCCCCCGTCTTCTCTTCCTCTCCCCGTCTTCTCTTCCTCTCCCCCGTCTTCTCTTCCTCTCCCCCGTCTTCTCTTCCTCTCCCCGTCTTCTCTTCCTCTCCCCGTCTTCTCTTCCTCTCCCCGTCTTCTCTTCCTCTCCCCCGTCTTCTCTTCCTCTCCCCCGTCTTCTCTTCCTCTCCCCCATCTTCTCTTCCTCTCCCCCATCTTCTCCTCCTCTCCCCCGTCTTCTCTTCCTCTCCCCCGTCTTCTCTTCTTCTCCCCCGTCTTCTCTTCCTCCACCATGTCGTCTCTTCTCCCCTGTCTTCTCTTCTTCTCCCCTGTCTATTCTGTGTGCCCACCATGCAGCCTTGTGCCCAGTGAACACCATGCAGCTGTGTGCCCACCATGCAGCCTTGTGCCCAGTGCCCACCAAATGCAGCCTTGTGCTCACTGCCCACCATGCAGCTGTGTGCCCACCATGCAGCCTTGTGCCCAGTGTCCACCAAATGCAGCCTTGTGCCCAGTGTCCACCAAATGCAGCCTTGTGCCCACCATTCAGCCTACCTGCGCAGGGGAGGAAAGGAGAGGAACAGGAGATCCGCCCAGATGATCAGGGCGCAGCGCAGGGAACACGGCGATAACAGCTTTCATTTCAATTGCTGTGTTCCCGCCGCTCAACGTCATATACAGCCCCGCCTCCTGGCTGGGGGAACTTTGATTGACAGATCACCCGTCACCAGGATTGGACGGGTGATCTGTCTATCAAAGTCCCGGGACCAGGAGGAGGGGCTGTATCGGACAGCGAGTGGCCATGTTCCCTGCGTGCGCTGCGCTCCAAACATCTGGGCGGCTCTCTCTCTCTCTTCCCCTCCGCGATCGCTGGGAGAAGGACTCCTATTCAACCGGCAGCGCCCCTGCACTCATGAGGGGGATGCAGGGCCTCAAGTAATTTGCGGGGCCCTACGCAGCTTGCATAGTGAGCGTACAGGGCGGATTGGCTCTGGGTCCCCTCCATAGGTTGATGAGAAGGGGGGAGGGGTTGTGGGTTCTCATTCCTGAGCTCCACCATCCATAAAGGCCATCATCGGAATGTTGGCGGCGAAGGCGGCGCCGGTATTCATTCCTATAGAATCAGATTTCTACGTTGGATAATCAACCGTCATAATTTGTGTTTTGATTTGTGAACCGTCAGCGATTGCGAGGATTATAGAAATCAAAGAGCTATTTAGGGCGATAAAAACGCGGCTTTGATTTCTCCAATTAGCGACGCCGGATATTTGTTTGTATATTAAAACAAAACATTAAAAAGGCTTTTTATGTCAGTCTGAGGAGAGATTAGAATCATTCACACTGACTTGGTCTTTAAAAACGTCTTTTTTCCTCAAGTCGATCACGCTGGTAGCAAAGTGTGGATACAAAGAAACAACAAAACAAAGAAAAGACCTTTCCAGCTCGGGAAACAAATAAAAACAATGAAACAATTCAACCCGTTACAGAGAAAACACAATGGAGAGCTTTTGGGGGGGGGGGGGGGCAAACAAACAAAAAAAAAAAACAATTGCAGCCACTGTGCCAATCAAATGCAGCCACTGTGCCCATCAAATGCAGCCACTGTGCCCATCAAATGCAGCCACTGTGCCAATCAAACGCAGCCACTGTGCCCATCAAACGCAGCCACTGTGCCATCAATTGTCACTACTGTGCCATGCCATCAAACGCAGCCACTGTGCCCATCAAATGCAGCCACTGTGCCCATCAAATGCAGCCATTGTGCCCATCAAATGCAGCCACTGTGCCCATCAAACGCAGCCACTGCTCCCATCAAACGCAGCCACTGTGCCATCAATTGTCACCACTGTGCCATGCCATCAAACGCAGCCACTGTACCCATCAAACGCAGCCACTGTGCCATCAATTGTCACCACTGTGCCATGCCATCAAACGCAGCCACTGTGCCCATCAATTGTCACCACTGTGCCATGCCATCAAACGCAGCCACTGTGCCATCAATTGTCACCACTGTGCCATGCCATCAAACGCAGCCACTGTGCCCATCAAATGCAGCCACTGTGCCCATCAAATTCAGCCACTGTGCCCATCAAATGCATCCACTGTGCCCATCAAATGAAGCCACTGGGCCAATCAAACGCAGTCACTGTGCCCATCAAATGCAGCCACTGTGCCATGCCATCAAACGCAGCCACTGTGCCATCAATTGTCACCACTGTTCCCTGTTAATTGTCGCCACTGTGGCATGCCATCAAACACAGCCACTGTGCCCTTTGTCACCACTGTGCCCTTTGCAGCCACTGTGCCCTTTAATTGTCACCACTGTGCCCCAGTAATTATCGCCACTGTGCCCCAGTAATTATCGCCACTGTGTGTATTTGGAAGCCGACTACAGCCTGAGGACTGTAATCGGAAAGCCTATCAGAGCCGCTGGCCCTGATAGGCACTTTCACAGCCAACCAGCTGCCGTTATTCAGATGGCCGGTGCTCACCAGGGGGCCGGCCATCTGAATAGTCGCGGCAGCGGCAATACATGTATTGTATACAGTGGCGGTGCCAGAGCGAGAGGGGACGGCGCTCCGGCGCCCTCTATGGACGCACCGCCACTGCTTGAAGGGTTCTAAAGGTCGCATTGTATGCATGAATGTAAAAACCTTCTGTGTTATGAAGAGCGATCAGATGAATGAAGTCACTCTTTGCCATAAAAAAAAAACATTTCCACTGTATTTGTGAAAGAGGCTTTTCTGAAGGAAAAAGTCCGATGGGGCGCACACACATGGTTGGAATATCCGATGAAAAAATCCCGCCAGACTTTTTCCATGGGAAATTCCGAACGTGTGTACGCGGCAGGGGCGGACTGACAACTCATGGGGCCCCCAGGCAATAGAAGATTATGGGGCCCCTGGGCTTACAGATGGCCACCACGCCAGGAGGCAGTGCAGAGGCGGGGCAGCTAAAATCTCGAGATTTTCACATCAAAAGCATGTCGGTTTCGGACAATCAGGGACAGATGTAAAAAAAAACACAGATTTTTATATACTGTCCCTGGTTTTACTGAGTCTGGCAACCCTGATGGGGCCTCCTAGTGGCATGGGGCCCTCGGGCAGTGCCCGAGGTGCCCTCAATGGTCAGTCCGCCCCTGGTTACGTGGCAATAGATAACTTGGCTCAGGAAGTTGCGGAGCCGCCCGTGGGTTTTTTCACCTCTGTCACCCGCATCTCCTCCGCCTCAGACGCGCGTCCTGCGATTGGCGGTGATAAACTGGCGGCTGTAATAATGGCTCTGAAAGTTGGGTGCCCACAGATGGCACAGCCAAGGTTTCCTGCACCTATGAGCCGTGAATACCGAGCAGACCCACCTCACACATCATCTCTCCTTTCTAAGCAGATCAGGAATACATTAGAGGAGGATTTTGCTTTTAATAAATATTTCATGCCTTTCATCCTCTGGCGCACAAACACCCCCGTTGTAGCCGCGCAGCGCAGCTCACAGCTGGATTATGTTGGAAAAAGATTTAGACCAGCTCAGCATAACACAGTGTTCCACATAGAACTAGCCGTGCGCTCCTGGGGCAACCTGCCCCACTAAACCTTCCGCGTATTACTGCGCCATCTTAAAGCGACAATCCGACAAAAATTTAACGAGCCGCAAATTTATTCCATATACCTGCAAGGATTAGATTTCTATACGCAACCCGTCCCTTAAAAAAAAAAGTTCTATAGAAATGATTCACCAGAAGATGGAAAGAAGCTTAAATCCCGACGCCGACTTTTGTGACGGTTCCCGGGGGAATATCCGGCCTCGGATTCGAGGACAATGCCACCGACAAGCGCATGCATACGGTGTAAAAGGAAATTTCCATCTCCATCAGACCGCCAGCTTATCCAGTTCTTCAGACTATTGCCGCGTACACGCACTGTTTTTTGGGTTGGACATTTTTTTAATGTCATTAAAAACGACGGTGTGTGTGGGCTCCAGAGCATTTTTCACGATGTAAACAATGGGCATTAAAAATTTCGAACATGCTCTAATTTTTCGCGTCGTTTTTAAAGTTGTCGTTTTTTTACGTCGTAAAAAATGGTCGTGTGTGGGCTTTAACGACGTGGAAAAAAACGTGCATGCTCAGAACCAAGTTATGAGCCGGGAGCACTCGTTCTGGTAAAAATAGTGTTCGTAATGGAGATAGGGTTCAGCTTAGGGTTAGGGTTCAGCTTAGGGTTAGGGTTCAGGTTAGGGTTAGGGTTCAGTTTAGGGTTAGGGTTCAGCTTAGGGTTAGGGTTCGGCTTAGGGTTAGGGTTTGACTTAGGGTTAGGGTTCAGCTTAGGGTTAGGGTTCGGCTTAGGGTTAGGGTTCAGCTTAGGGTTAGGGTTTGGGTTCAGTTTAGGGTTTGGGTTAGGGTTCAGCTTAGGGTTAGGTTTAGGGTTTGGCTTAGGGTTATGGTTAGGGTTATGGTTAGGGTTCGGCTTAGGGTTCGGCTTAGGGTTAGGGTTCGGGTTAGGGTTCGGCTTAGGGTTCGGCTTAGGGTTAGGGTTCGACTTAGGGTTAGGGTTCGGCTTAGGGTTCAGCTTAGGGTTAGGGTTCAGTTTAGGGTTAGGGTTAGGGTTCAGTTTAGGGTTAGGGTTCAGCTTCGGGGTTTAGGGTTAGGGTTAGGGTTCAGCTTAGTGTTAGGGTTAGGGTTAAGGTTTGGGTTAGAGTTAGGGTTAGGGTTCATCTTAGGGTTAGGGTTCAGCTTA